>NC_038241.2:3778019-3785590 GCF_000004515.6 Glycine max
GAGTTTAACTAAGAGATAAGTAAAGTTAAACCAATAATCATGTCCGTCAAATATCAAATTCAAATACTATTCAAACAATTTAATATTAATTTTAGCATATTAATTATTTATGTTTAATCACTTAATTAGAAAAATGATCATGTAAGTTTGTACTTTTTCATTTTTGATCTTTTGTATTCTTTTTTAAATTTTACTCCATGAAAGTATTTGTTTTTTTTAGTCTTTTCATCATGTATTGCTATAAAAATGTTAATGGTGTCATTATAACATTATATTGATATCATTGTGTGTCACATCCATAAAAGAAAATGTTATTACATGTCATGTAAATAAATTGCTATATCATCAATATCACATCATGAGTGTCATGTCAATAATGATGTCATAGGAACCAAAAATGAAAAAAATTTACAAAAATTAAAAATGAATTTTCTTTTACAGTGCCACATAAAAACATAGACTAAAAGAAAAAAGTGACATATTTGTAAACCCAAACAAATATTTAAGCCTTTAATATCATGTATAAATTTAATATAAAATAAAAAAATAAGGAGTTAATTAAAATTTACTTAGGATAAAATATCCTTAAAGTTATGCTTGTTCTTGTTTTCATATATTTATGTGTTACAAAAAAAATAATATGATAAGTGTCATATTAAAAACAACTAATGCAAAATATGATGTCATAAAAAATCTAGCAAATTAAATTTTATGGTTTTTTTTTGGTGAAGTATAAATACAAAAAGCAAGGAGCAAGAAAGCCTAAGACACCATGAGAGAGCCTTCCATAAGTCTCTTTGTGATGGGCGTCAAGAAGAGGATTCCATCTTTTCTCCAAAATACTTGAACGCGAATCCTAATTAGTCAAAGTGTATTCGTCTCACGATTAGAATCACGTACCATACATACAAGTGTCAAAGTCCAACTACTTCTCACTAGCACTATAATTTCTAGAATATTATATGCATATTTGTGCATGTAATAAGCATAATTTTGTTGTAGATAGATAGCTCATATGATAAACATGACTAATGAACCTAGGTTGGGTTTCAAAAATATTGTTGTATTTCCACCTCCATGCCCACTAGGTCAAGGCAAGGGGTTGGAAAAAGGTTAGGTGAAGAGATAAGAGATATTAGCTATGGGAGACATTAAGGCTAAGAATGAGATCTTTGATATGGGTGAGTAAGGGAACATATACTAGTCAATATTTAACCTCCATTTGGACAAAGGTCAACCACCTTGAGCTGGGAATCACAAATATACACATACGACACCCTATTGCTAATTAGGCCAATAACAAGTCAATCCAAAAATCAAACTAAACATTGACAATCCTTTAAATGATGTTTGAAACTACTATGGAGATTATGCACGACTTTAAGGATAAAATATTTGTTTGTGTCTACAAATATAACACCTTTTTTTCTTTCTTTTAGTTCGAATTTTTTGTTTTTACTTTCCATTCTTGTATTTTTTTTCATTTTTAGTCTATGTAAGTTTATTTATTTATTTTTAGTTCCTATGATGTTACTACTAATGTGACACTATAGTTGATGTGGCATGTGATTATATCATCATGATGTCATTTTTTGTTGATATGACACACAAATGATGTCAATCTTGTGTCACCATTAACATATTTTTTGTAATGATGATTGATGATAGGAATTAAAAATGAAAAATTCATGAACTTACAAGAATTAAAACTAGAAAAACAAACTTACAAGGATTATAAATAAAAAAGGGCCAACTTACAATAACAGTCTTCATATTTAAGCCAAAAGAAATTGATGAATTCATCCATTTGATTATACAACAAAGTAAGAGAAAATTTAAAATTTATAGGTTTAATTACTATTTTGGTCTTCAACTTTATCTTTTAGATTTAATTTGGTCCTCATACTATTTAAAGGTTCAATTAGGTCCAGCAATTTTTAAAAATAGTTTAATTAGGTCCTTTACATTTAAAAGTTTCAATTAGGTTCCTTATTTCTTAAAATGAGTTCTATTTGGCCCCATTCAAAATCAATTTTAGACTTATTTTTAAAGTTTTTTTTATGAAAATGGAAGAAAGCTATGTCTAAATTGAACACGTTTTAATTTTAAAAATTAAATGACATAATTGAATATTTTAAAAGTAAAAGATCTAATTGAACCATTTCTTAAAAAATATAGGATCCAATTGACCGTTTAAATAATAAGAGGATATTAGTGTTGATTGACACAAGTGGTAACGATTTGTATCGATGAATACTCAATACTAATACTATGGTCATAAAAAATAATAAAAAGATTAAATTGAACCTAAAAGATAAATTAGAGGAAAATAATAATTAGATCAACTTTATATCATGTAATGTATTGACTTATTTTCTTAATTTTTTTCTCCTATGATGAAAACGGACTGAGAGAAGAAGGTTTTCCCATTTTTGTCAAAAATGAAAAACCACCTACTCCCTCATAGTGGTGAATGGATTGAGTAAACTTCAATCTCTAGTGTTTTTTCCACTATTTAAAAGCACTTTTTCTTGCCCACAAGAGATGATTGTTGGATCACGCAAAGAGATGAGTGTTAGGTCCTAAGAGCATCTTTAATGTAGGATATTTCAAAGGGATCTTAAGCTCAAGAAATGTTTTTTTTTCAAGATCCAACAGTAGAGACACAACCCAGATTTTCAACATATAGGAATGGTTTTTTCAAGAACCCTCAAGATTTGCAACGTTTTCAAATTTATTTTTAAAATCTCCTTCCATAACAACTTTGTGAGGGAACCAATGAAGATGAAGAAGGGAAGGAAGAAAGTAAAAACACAACACCAGACAAATCAAACCAAAAACAACATCAACAAAAATAATGAATAAAAAATACACAAGTGGATCGACAATCTTCAAACAACAAGAAAAGGGATTCAAGTTTGAGCATGAAGATATTTGATTTGTTCGATTTTTGCGAGAACGACAACCATGGAGCCTAGATAATGTGCTCCTAGTTGAAGATCAACCAGATTTGCGGGATCCTTATTAATGGAGGTGAGATGATGGTGGGCCAAAGAAGAGTGAGACGGAGAGGAAGGGGGGCCACAAAGGTGAAGGGTAGGCACGGAGGTCGTGCAACAAGGCTAAGAGTAGAGTGGGGTGGAGAGGCCTGGAGGAGGGTGAGGCAGGTAAAGATGGGGAAGCCAAGGAAGGAGAAGAGAGGGGAAGTCAAGAAGGAGGATAGACGACAACGAAGGTCCAACATAGAAGGATGGTCTCGATTTGGGTTTTCGTGTAGGAATTGGGAATTGGGAATTGGGGAAAAAAATAAGGAAATGGAAATGCAGGGAATTAGTCGGGGTGTCAATTTGGACCCGCAAACGAGGATCCTCGCAGGGACTGCCCCTGTGTGGGGTCCCGTAGACGAGGATTTTTTTCCCTCGGGGATGGGGACAAGGATAAATATTCCCCCGTGGGCATGGTAGGGACAGGGGACAGGGATCACACCCCTTGCCCCACGGGGTCCTTGTTTCGAGAAAATTTTATAATTATCCTTATATTAATTGTTATTTTATATTTTAAATATTAAAATATTAAAGGTTGTCCGTGTTTGTTTTTTTGTGTTTAACAATATATGGATTATTTGAGTTTGAATATTATGTTGATGAGATTTTTTAAAGCTTTTTTTAAATTTACTTGTATTAGAATTTAAAAATATTTTAAAATTTCGGGATCCCACGAGGATGGGAACAGGGAAAAAAATTCCCAACGACAGGAATTGGGGACAGGAACATGAAATTGTGGGAAAATTGAAATAAAAAAATGAAAGAAAATGGAGGCTCCATATAGAATTAAAGGAAAAAAAAAAAAACAAAGTTCAAGAGGAAGTGGAAGTGTCATTGCTTGTAGGTTTGAGAAGCTAGCCTTTCTTATAAAGTATGATTTTAGGGATCCTTTTTTTATTTTAGTAAAGTACATGTGAGATTCCATTTGTCAACTGATCTGAATTTTTGTGATATTAAAATATAATAAAAAATTATCAAAGAAAATCTTACAAATTGTCTCATTGATCATCACATTTTTTACACGATTTCTCATTCTCATTTTCGAATTCCAATTCAAGTGTACTTTTATTGCTTTCTTGCTAAATGGATTCTCGTCAATTTAGTTCACACCCTCGTCAATTGAATAGCAAGGAAAAAAAATCTTGCAGCGTCTTCTAGCAATATCAATTTGTTTGTCATGAAAAATGCTATAAAGGAAAAATATGTTGTTTATTAAAAAAATAATACAGGCAAAAGAGAATGAAAATATGGTGATGTTCTATGACATCCTAAGGAAATACGCATCTATCATGTCTAAGAGTCAATATCGAGACCATAAATTATATTGTAATTATACTAGAGTGTTGTGACTCCTATCATGCAAGGATAAAATGTTTTTTCTAAATATTTTTTTAAAATAAATTTTAAATATATATTTTCAACTTTTCTAGTAAGATTTACTTATAATTTTTACTTTTTTACTCTATCCATTTAGTTATTAGTTATTGTGGTCTATTATTAATGGTTGTTATATATACAGTAGACTTACAAAAATACAGTCAAAGAAATAATAATTAATTATATGTTAAGTAGGTTACTAATTTATATAATTGTTGAAAAATAATATTACAGACAATCCAAACTTAAAGTTACTGGCTATAATAAAAAATTAAAATAAAATGCCTATAAAATAAAATTTTTAATTATGTATTTTTAAATTAAAACTTAAATTCATGAGACATGTTTCATTCATAACATATATGTTGATTTCTGAAAAATGATATAAAACAATTTAAAATTTTAACATATAAGAATTTTTAAAATTTTGAATTAGAAATTATAAACCAAAATTAATATTTTTGTGCTAGATATCAATAATGCATCATAAGTATAGCAATTTTTAAGTTATTAATTATTATCGTGTAATGTAAATAGTCAATTGAAAATCTAATTATTTATTCTATCTTTAAAAAAACATAGAAATAATAAAAAAAGGAATTAAATTTATGGTCACTCAATAAATTATTTATATTTTTATCTTAAGTTGAATATGTTGTAATTTTGAATCAAAATATGATAATGTTATTAATTAATCTGAATTAATATATATATATATATATATATATATATATATATATATATATATTACTCATAATTATTTTAAATTAAATATTTAAAAAATGATTGAGTATCTCATGGTGAATATTTTTATTTTATATTTTAAATATTTTTTTATTTACTAAATTACAATTAGTTGGGGCACACCGTGTGATTACCGATCCAAGAAAAAAATATAAATGGATATTTTACCGCATTTAATACAATTATGTGTTTCTCCATAAAAAAAAATAGAATTATGTATTTTAACATATAAATCAATGAAATCAAAATTAAATTTTTTTATTAATTTATTATGCAAATAAAAAATATTTCTATTTGTTTCTAAATTTTAAAATTTCTTCTATAAATATCAACTTTTTTTTTTACACAATTTGCATATCAACTTATTTAATTGTTGATAAATATAATTTCCCCATATTAAATTATCTTTAAAAATACATTCTTATTCCATTTTTTGTTTCCTGCCTTTTTATTCTCCTGTTTGAATTAAAAATAGAAATATTATATACTAGTAGTTTCTATGATTAGGTATATCCATTGTGAAATTGTTCTCAATTAGAAGATAGTATAAAGATTAAATTTTTTATTTTTGAATGTATAATTGTCTTAAAATTATTATGTATGATATAGTTTTGCATAAATTATTATGTGTATAAATAAGTATGAGACTAACACATAAGAAAAAAATAGTGAAAGACACCAAAGAATTGATAAAGATATTTATTCAAAAGGCTTAAATATAATTTTGGTTTTTCTATTTTGCTCAATTTGCAATTTGAGTTTCTCCATTTTAAAATAGAGACATTTGGTCCCTATGTTTTAAAAAATCCATGATTTTAGTCCTCTATTTTAAAATAGAGACATTTGATCCTCTTATTTTATAAAATTTATAAGTTTAGTCAAATCCTCAATTTTTCTTAAGGTTTATTTCTTTTATTTTGATACACTTAAACTTTATATCTAACATATTCATTTAAGGTATCATCAAAAAATGATTTAATTAGTTATAATGTGAGAAATAAAATGTAGATAAAATTGAAGATTGAACAAAAATTGCATATTTTTAAAATTATGAGGGTCAAAATTGTGAATTTTTTAAAACAGAAAAATCAAATGTCTCTATTTTAAAATATTGACACTAAAATGATGATTTTGTAAATAATAAAGGGATCAAATGCCTGTATTTTTAACTGAAAAGAACAAAAATACAAATTAAGCAAAATAAGAAAACCAAACTTGCGTTAAAGTTTATTCAAAATTGTACATAAAATGTTTTTAGCAATTTCATATTCATTACTCTGCAATTTTTTTATTACTTACATCTGTTAATAAACAATTAATTTAATTATTATAATAATAATATAAACAATAATACGTATGCAGTAAAGAAGTATAATACGTATATCATAAATCATTTTCATTATTATAATTATAATTATAAAAAATATGATTGCAATCAATTATTATAATTACATTATAGTTATTATATAATGTAAAATGAATTGTTTTTAAAAAATAACAAATGAATTTATTGCTTAAAATTCTTAATAATGTCATGTATAAACATTTCTATTGAAATTTTTTTATTTATTATTATGGATAGATTGTAGATTAGAAATAAATTAGGTAATTCGTCCAATTTTGTAATTTTATTTTAATTAGTCTAATGTTGTAACTTTATTTTAATTTTTATTTCTTAATATCAATGTTCGTATTTTTTTACCAGTCAATGTTATATATTAATTGTTAGTTTAACTTTTGGTAATAAATAAAAATTTAAATTATTTAACATTTTTTTATTTTTTAATATTAATTGTTTCATAATTAAAATTTATATAATTAATTACTAGAATTTATTTTAAAATAAAAATTTAAAAAGTAGGGTATATTATTAGACTTAAAAAAGTAACATAATGATCCAAAATGAGATTTATCAATAAAGAATGAGAGAAATTTTAAATAATATATGACACCGTGGAAGGTACACAATAATAATTTAAGATTTTAAAATGAAATCTATTGCCAAAAGATGTTCTCAAACAAAATGGAATGAAGTAAAGCCGGACTCTTAACTTGTTCTAATTAGGATTAGATACTGTTATTTTAACATGCTTGCCGTCATTTTCATTTAAATGGTTTTTATAAAAAATTTATCAATCAGATTGACAATAATTTTTTTAAACAAAAGTTTCTTAAATAACAGTGCGATTACACATAGAAATGATAATAAATACTCACAAGGTTTCTCAAAAACTTGAAATTAGCAACTACTTTTTTTTTTTCGATCAAAAGGAAGATTACAAAAAACCTACACTACAAAACTACGGGGTAAAGCAACCCCATAAATTGATGGGAGTTGCTCCTATTGTGCTGATCCGTCCGGAGCAGCTAGTAGCACGAAAAATGGAACCTCTCTTTTTTTTTTCT
>NC_038241.2:3785690-4031898 GCF_000004515.6 Glycine max
AAAAAAAGGTTACCAAAATACCCCAGAGGCACGCGCACACTGGGCGACTCTTTTGCGCTAGTTCTCTAGATTTGATTAGAGATATATATGATATATTAAAATAAAATTTGTTTAGGAGTAGATTACTATAAAAATATAAAAAGAAATTAAAACATGATACAAGTATTTTATTAAGTCATTTTCTATTTATATTTTTATTTAATTTTATGGTTCTAATAAAATAATGCATAAACATAAAATAAATAAATTATAAAATATTCTTATAGTAAGGATAATGTGAGAATTAAGAAGCTATAACTCATTCTGTTCGTGTTTTTTTCTTCTCAACTGATGGTATGGAATTTTTATTTTATTTATTATAAAATATCCAAATAATATAGAATGGCATTTTTAATTCTTTTCATTCCATTTCGTCCCACTTTATTATATTTGGATTTATTTTGTTTCATTCTCTATCTTCAATCCAAACATTAAAAAAATGATAATTGTAAATTAAAATTTACACACCATTTATATACAGTTGATTTTAAAATAATAATAATAATAATAGAGTTAAGGGTAAATTTGGATAACTGAAATATAAAAGTTCCTTCTGAATAATATATAAGTATAGATTTATTATTTATCTTCAAAATTGCAAGAAATGTAAATTTAAAGTCACGTATTGCACGCCTAAATGTTAAAATTTAGTTAAATATATATAGGAAAAAAATTAGTAGTTCCTTTCCATGAATTGACATTCTTCAATATGTTTCAAATCTGTAGAAAGTGACTTAATTATTAATATAGTATATTGGTCAATGGGTTCGCGATTCCATATATATTACTTGTGATGGAAAATTCATAATAACTTTCTTATAATTAAAAATTAGTGAGCTTTAGGTATGTTTGATTTGTTAAAAAAAAAAGGATTAAATAATACAAAAATATTTCTTCAACGTTTAATTTAAAAAAATAACTTGAAGGATAGTAAAAAATAAAGAATAAAAGATGAGATAAATATTCAAAAACTTGTAATTCATTAAATTCAAGTATAACTTTTTAGTCAGTGTCCAACAAAAATAAAAATACAATATTATTCATATTTTATGACTTTTCATTATCTCACACCTTTTTTCTTTTTTCATATACTTTTTGTCATTGTTTATTACTTTTTGCCATTACTCATGATGTGTGTTGCTCTCTTCATTCTTCCTTCCCATCGGCAAGGGCCATATGGAGTGCTGTTATTCCTTTTTTGTTCATTATTTTTTTTATTGTTAATTTATTTAAATGTTCTCATTGTCATCTTCTTCCTTCTGGCTATATTTTTTTCTTTTGGCCAACTCCGACAAGGCCACGTCACGCCGCCGTGACCTTGTGGCGGCCTCACACCGTCAGGCCCTGCGCGCTATGGCATCAGGGGTTGCACCTCCTCCTTGGAGGTGTCTCTCATTTGTTGCGTCATCAAAATGTGTTGCTAGTGCACCTAGGATTTTCCAACCCATTTCTTTACTTGTGAGTTAGGCTACGTTGTTCTTATCCAGTTCCAACCCTAGAAAAAAAATGAATAAAAAGAAGAATTGAAATGGGCAAGAGAGGCGGACCTAGTTTGAATAAATCAACATAATTAATAAATTATAATTTTTTTATAACAATAAATCTAAAATAATGCTTTAAAATTTATCACAATATTAATAAATTATAAATATTAATAAAGCATGATAATAAAATTTATGTTAAATAATAAAAAAATTAAAAAAATTTCAAAATCTTATTCTATAACAAAGGGTGATATAGTAAAATTTATATTATTTTATCTCGTACATAAATATATATAAAAAAATACAATACAAAATTATTTGTACTATGTATCGATCACCAAACAATCTACCTACATACAAAAAATTATCTATAATTCAATTACTTGTTCAATATTATTCCGTTTATCTTATCTTTTTAACAAACCAAACACACTCTTAAAATCACATTTATTCACACTAACTATATGATGTTTACGTCAAACACATAATTGTAAGGATGATTAAATAAGTACAATATATCATTTAATACGATCTTTTATTAGACCTCTTGCTATTGCTTGAGTATCGGTGTTGTCTTGCTTCGAATGAATCGGATTGGATGATTGGATTGTAATAAGTATAGCTTAACAATCCTTCATTGATTACAGAACATTGTCTAATTATAATTGAAAGGCATCTTTAAACCGATTAGAATAATTAAAATTAAGTTGAATTAACTAAGCCATTTCTATTATTTTAATGAACTCCACAAAAAAGTTTATAATATCGTATTATAACTTCATTCATTCGACTAATCAGCTTAAACAGTTAAATTAGTTGAATACTCGAGTATGAATAAGAAGATTCACCAATTAATTGTTTCATCATATTTTAACTACATTGTTAAATACTAATCAATACTATGATCAACAATACGGGGATTTGAGTTGAGTTTAATTTCCCGACCACGTTCTACTAATCTCGTTGGGTTGACTTTGCAAAACTTGCAGATGTAAGGTAAAGCATGGAAGGCTCGTTGCAAAATTTTGCTAGTGTATTTTCACTATTAATAAATTATTCACTTTGTATTGCTGCAAATCCTGGCCAAAAGATGTGTCCATATTTAATATTGGAATGTATTTCGATTAGGTTTACTTCTGAAGGAGGATATTTGTAGGAAAAAAAGAAGAATAAAAGAAATCAAAGCAGGGCTGTAAAACAATGCAAGTAGAGCGAAATATGTTTATTCAATAAGCAATATAGTGGTAGATTTTTTTTCTTTTTTCCATTTAATTAATAATCCTTTCTCAAGTCAGCCATCTATGTGAGCTTAAGGGTGTGTTTAATTACCATTTTTAAAAGAAAAGTAAAAGATAAAAGCAAAATAAAAAGTGGAGATTAAGGGTGTGTTTAATTACAATTTTTAAAAACTGATTTTAGTTCTCAAAACTACAAAATAAAAAACTCGTTTGACTGGTGAAATAAGTTATTTAAGTTGGCATCACTCCTTAACCTTCCTTGCTGTTAATGCTTTTTTTTTTTTTTTTTTTTATCTTTTTGAAGTTTTAGCTTCTTTTTCTTCTGCCCTTGAGAACATATTGTGTTTGATATTTTAGGTTAAACTAGTATTTTAGTCCTCTAATTTATTATTTAGGTTTAATTTGGTTCTCTAATTTTTTTTTTGGTTCAATTTAGTTATCTAACTTTTAAAATTAATTCTTTTTTTTAAAAAAATATACATTTTGGGACGATTTAAAATTATTTAGTGAAAACTATAAAAAAAAATATGATTTTATACCATTTAGACTGAAACAAATTGAAATGATTTAAAAAATTAGATGACCAAATTAAACAAAAAAAAATTAAAAGATTAAATTGAACCTAAATAATAAATTAAAAGACCAAAATACTAATTCAACTGATATTTAAACAAAAAAAATGAAACGTAAATCAAACAGGATATATATATATATATATATATATATATATATATATATTTGTTGGAGATTAAGTTTTTAAACATATGAGAGAAAAAAAGTTCGTATGCATCTCATTACTCAGTATATATCAATATCTTGTAATTATGTTATTATTCTTCCAATTACCAAGTTCCTGTTTATGTTTTGAAGTTATTAGAGTTAGCTTCTCTTCTCTAAAGAAAGGGTCACTGCTAAAATTAGGAAATGTGGATGGCATGGTCCGGTACACACATGAAATCACATTAAAAAAAAAACTAAACCATTAGTATAAATATTGTGAGTCTATACAAATAATTAATATGATTATTATATGAACAGATAATCGTATTAGTAAAAAAAAACTTCCATTGGTCCTCTTTTATAAAAAAAAATAATGAATATATTTTTCAGTTCTAATTATTATAAGAAATATAAGCATATTTTTTTATATATTAAATTATTAATTATTAAATTTCTTTTATATCTTTATTTTATTGTGTGGTCCATGTTAACGAGGCACTCACTCACATATTCTTTATATATATTCAACCTTATATGAAACGACTAGTTATTTTGGATCAATTAATTTTTTACATGAAGATTAGTCATTGGTGAGAAAACAAACCATGTCTTAAAATTAGAAGACATCAAGTTAGTGTCATTAGATATATAAGATGCAACACTTAACCATTTAAGTCTATAAATATTATTAAAATAAAATTTAAATTTATAATATTATTTATTAAAATTAACTAATTTAACTATTTTTTTATTGATGTTGATGAATTAATAATTTGTTTCTTATAATAAAAATGGTTAGAGGCCTATGTATATACTATAAATATATAATACTTAAACTATAAGCGTATAAACTTATAATCTTTATATTAATATTTTAATTTGTTAAAGAAAAATTATATTAACAATTTTTTAATGATTAACATTCTTTTATCTATTAATAAATGATTTTTTTGTATAATACTAGTTAAACGTTCAACATGCATGAGACATTTTGACATTGACAAGAATCTTTTCCTATTATCTATGTCAATTGTCAAGGCTAATATTCAGAGGAAAAAATGTTCAATTCATTGCTTAAGGTTTGTTCCATGCATAGCGACAAAAATCGATCTTCTCTACAAGATGAAGAGCCTTTATTTAAAAATTGAATGATCAACAACTTGTATTATAAGCTAACATAATCAGGAAAATGCATATTATACAAAAACTTTTTGCTAGGCAGCATTGTCATCCATGATCTATTATTGCTTCGAGAAGAACTTATCTATAAATATAATTGCCACGATTGGCCAAACTTGCTGAGAAAGAAGTTAGCATGGCAATTGCAGAAAATGGTTTAAGTGGCAAGATAGAAAGATATTGGGACCGAGAATTCCAGAGGAAGGGGAGAAATGTTGGTTGAAATTGCATAGCTAGGTTTGCTGTTTTTATTGGACTCTCAAATTAAGAAAGTACCATTTGAGTTTCTTTTAATTTTGAGTCAAGATATCCTTGGAGCCCACACATCTTTCCATGAACCACTGTCGGTTGATTTTATAGTATTCTTAACATTCACAGAACTAAAAGCAGATATGGCCAACAAATATGAAGAAATTAAAAACTACTACAAGCATAAGATATTTTGTTTTCATTATTTTTCACATATAAAAAAACTTAAATTTATTGCAATTTGCCCTGCGTAAAAGTAGCTGGCAAGCGAAGCACAATTCTGTCATTTGTTTAAACTTTAAAGTATTTATTAAAGTACAAAAAAATGGGGTGAATTGGTGTGGAAAGATAAGAGAAATAGAAAGAAAAAAGAAAATAAAAAATTGATATAGATATAATAAGTAATATTGTGATAAAAAGAGAGGAAATAGATATAGAGAAAATAAAGTAGAAATGAAATGGAACACAAAATAACTAGATTTTTGTAGATTTTTGTAATTTTTTTTATCGTGTTACTATTTTGAGTATTTTTTATAGAAAAATAATTTTGATTTATTGTAAAAATAAAGTTTTAAACATGTTAGTACACACTAATAATAATAATAATAATAATAATTTGAAAGGTCAAATTTTAATAATAAAGTAAAACTAAATAAAGACAAGAACTATCCCTAGTTAAAAAGAAATTACAGGTAACATTTATCTACATGACATCTCTGTCACTCTGAACTTGTCCCACACTATACATAAGTACCTGAAACCTCCTTGCGTCTTTAATTAATTTTAATCATACTAAGACGCAACCTTCTTAAATGACATATAGGCACTATTGTCAAAGGGAAAAACTAAGATCAATTATAAGCTATGGGGTCATGATTGGTCCACATTATTAATTAATCAAATAAAGCGCCAAAAGGGTCGAAATATAACATGCAGAATATGTACATGATTATCATCATTTACTATATGAGGTTATATTTCAGACGGAATCGAAAAGAAAAACAGACTTGGTAGTTAGTGTTTAATTGACAATTAATAAAAACAGCAAGTACTTAACTCTGTTCTCACTCATACTGTACAGGTTTATATAGTCACCCCCCTTAATTACTTATTTTTAATTTTCTAGAAATAGGGATATCTTAAAAACCAATCCATTCCAATGCAAAAGCAGCACCGGATTTGCGTAAAACCCACTTGATTGCTGCACTTCCCTCTCAGGGTTCTCTACTCTCTCTCTCTATTAACTTCAATCCTAAGTATGATTTATGATTTATGATTTAGCCCCTCCGCTCTTTAAATGAACACAATTAGTTTTTGAGTTACTTCCTCCCCACCCCACAACATAACAATATTTCTACCTCTTGAAACATTTTAAATGACACAAGCACCACTGGGTAATATTTCACGCTATTTAGAGGCAGTGACCACTTCAGAGTTCACATTCTTCCTACATCATTAAGTAAGTAACATTGGCATTCCCACACAGTCCTCTCTCACAAATGGGTCGCCATTCCTGTTGTGTGAAGCAAAAATTAAGGAAAGGCTTATGGTCCCCTGAAGAAGATGAGAAGCTATTTAATTACATAACAAGATTTGGAGTCGGATGCTGGAGCTCGGTTCCCAAACTAGCTGGTATAACAACTTACAACTTTTCTTCTCTTTCAAATGAAAAAAACATGGGAGAGAGCTTCTTAACTCATTTCATGATGAATTTGCAGGATTGCAAAGATGTGGAAAGAGTTGCAGGTTGAGATGGATAAACTATTTGAGGCCTGATTTAAAGAGAGGCATGTTCTCACAGCAGGAGGAGGATCTTATAATCAGTCTTCATGAAGTTCTTGGAAACAGGTAACATATATTGAAGGATGATCAATATGATTCATATAAAACAAATTCTTTTTCTTATGTTAGATAACAAGAAAATGGCTATATATTGATTGGTTGTGAAATGGTTTTTCTTTTTAATATCAGGTGGGCTCAAATAGCAGCACAGTTACCAGGGAGAACAGACAATGAGATTAAGAACTTCTGGAACTCATGTTTAAAGAAGAAGCTTCTGAAGCAAGGGATTGACCCAAGTACACACAAGCCCCTCACAGAAGCTCATGTGAAGGAAGAAAAGAAAATCATAGAGACATCACCAATGCAAACACCATTGTCTCAAGGCCCTTCAGTTCCATTAATCTTTCCTTCATCACAGGGATCATCACTTCTAATAAGTGATTCCAGTTACTATGATGGAGGGCTAACAGAAGCCTCAAGAGAAATTTTCATGACCAAGCCAGCATTGGACCCTTTGTCCTACTATGATTTTCCAATGGGTGTTGCACAGTCTGGTTTTAACTTACCTGTTAGTCAGTATCAGACAAGCCTTAAAGCATCTGATCAGAACCCCTTTGGACCCAATTCAAGCTATGTATTCTCTTCAATGCCAAGTCTAACCAATTCTGATCACGGGAACGTGTCGGTGACTGAGTTTTCAGACAACAATTCAGCTTCCAAAATAAGTTCATTGTTCATGAATGACCAGGTGAAAGAAAGTTCCAGCAACAGCTCAAACTTGAGCACCATTTACCATGGAGGAGGGTGTCATATCAGCAGCATGATGGAAAATGCAGGGTTCTCGTGGGAGGGTGACAACAAGTTTGACCCTTTGTTTCAGTTCCAAGTAAATGCCACAAAATCAGAGGATTTTAAGACAAGTTCATGGGAAGAAGGGCAGCTGCATACTCAAAATTCCATAGATTTCACGAGCTTTCCGTTAACGTCACTTTCAGAAGATCTAACAGGAGCAAATTTTGATGTATTCCAGCATATATGAACTGTAAATTCTTTTCTTTCTTTCTTTTGATTTTTTGAACTCTTTTTCATGTTAGCAAAAATAGAATGATGTTGATAGTACAGGAGATTTGTAGCAAAAGATTTGAGATGAGATGATTCCCCCCCTCCCCCGCATCTATTATTACCATTGATGTATCTGTTTTCATCACCCAAAGTTTGAATAACGATATATTCAATTGAGTGCAGCTAATTTTGTTTTATGACTGTAATATTTCCATGTTGTCCAACTAGTGAATTATTATTATCATTATTATTTATTACATGCAATTACATTGCCTATATGCATTATCCTTTCCCTTTTTTTTTCTCCTTTATCCATGTTGTGGTTTCTTTAGCTGTCCTCTATAGCAGCTGGTCAAAGACTCAAAAATATGATAAAAAGGACAAAAACCCATACACTGCAGCAAATTACGAATTCCTTTTCCATTTCTTTTTCCTTGATCCTTCCTTTTATAATATATATCATATTATTATAAAATCACATATGGGGACACACGCTCGTGTGTTTCTCAAAGTGTACATGATGTATACAATGGGCTTTGGTAGAGATATATTAGCGCTGGCATTGTTTGAATAAGAAGATTATCCTGTCGTATCGTATAATGAGTAGATGATGCTTTCGCTGGCATATGACAGCACCATGTATTTAGTGAATCCCTCCAAAAGGCTAAAATTGGCTGCCCAAAATCTGCATTATTGGAGAGAGATAACATATAACTGATTAAAGTCTAAAGCTAGAGGGTCCTCTCCTTCTGTGTAACATATACGGTTCCAAATTTAAACCAGCTTTAAAATCATCTTTAATTTGCTGTCACCACAGGCTGCTCCAAAACACAATATATCAGTCACCACTGGCGCAACCAATCCATGCTTAGTGCATGTTTGATTTGCAGTTGAAAATATTGCAACGTCCTAATACAAGCCCAATGGATAAAAGTAAAATGGACGTAAAAGCAAAGGTCCTGATTCGTTGATAAAATTACTCTTGCCTCAAATGTAATTCTGTAATTGATTCCCAAACATATGACCACAACTTGCATGGTGATTTTATATGATTGTATGCATAAATTATCTTAGCTAGCTCGTCATGGTTCTGACAGTTTTCAAGAAATTATGTTTTCAAGCACAGAGGATGATGTGACTGTAGAATTTATAGCAGCTGAACTTAATTTGCCTATCTGTTTCGTTGTGTTGCTTATATATATACATGTTCTCTAATTATGAAAAAGATAGCCAATTAAAGCAAATGAAATGAGAGAAGAGAACCCACACAATGAACACCAACTACTCTAGTACTTGTTACAACCACATATGCAATCAGGCATAGCATAAGCCATTAATTGAGTCATAAATCAGGATAAATTAAAGCTGCTCTCAATTCTCACGCAAACCCATCCAAGAAAGTCAATTGGTCCAATAGGTTTAGAAAAGCATGGTGATGGTGATGATCAGATGAGAGATCATAGATGGTGTTTAATTGTTTGGACTCAGTGCATGTAATTTTGAGCCAATATGTTGACTTGGCTAGCAAACAAAAGTGTGCAGTAACTCCGGCCAGGACCACAAAATGGTCCTACCCTAGTTTGCTACTTTGCCATATACCAAATTAAGACGGTGAAAGTCACTACTACTTCAATTAGAACAGCTGTGAACTAAGGCATAACCATACCATAAAAGCAAGAGAGGGACAGTGCATAACCACATCATAACTTAATTAACTTGAAGTGCTAATTAGGCTAAGCTGACGCTTGATTTATCATGTATGGCTGTTTTGGCAATTAATCTAAAGGTTCAAATTATGACAGACATTGACAAAAAGATAGATAATTAAGCCACGGCTAGCTTAACATGTACACATATCATTGCAAATTACGAAAGCTCCTGCCGCCAAGCCCCGGTAATTATCAAAATCAAAGAGATTCTGATTGTGGAGGCAGTTATACGTGTTTCTCTGGTCAAAAGTTGTTTAGGTTCTGAGCAAAATCAGAGGCAATAACATTGCTGTGAAAAGCAGGTTCAAAGTTATGATTAAATAAACCACTGTAAAACCTTTATTATGGAGCGTGTCAAACCTTCTGTCTTTTGATTTGGCGAAATGAAAATACTAACCTATCCACGGCTAATATATAAAATCATTTACTAGTTATTCCACTTGATTAAATATTTTTAAAAATATTAAGTATTGGTGTGCATATCACTTTTAAACATATGACATGGCCACAGGGATTAGATCTTTTGATATTTTGATCGATTACTAGTCGATCTCTGATTTTTGGCAGGAAGAAATATTAAGTACTACTTGATATTTTATTTTCTTAACTAATATCTTATTGACACTTATTAGCATTTGTTAGAAAGGAAAACATGCCGACGCATCTTCTAGCTAGCTAGTTACCTGAGGAGTTCGAGCACCATTTGAATTTCTCATAAAAGTAAAAAAAATAAAAAAAAAAGTATAATTAACAAAGAACGTAGGAAAAGGGGAAGAGAAATAGTATTAAAAGATATGGTTGAAGTGATCATACTAAGTAATGTTGTAGCCTTTTCGGGTCAACTAACGTTGCACCCGACAAGTGATATTGAAATGCTTTTGCTGAATAATGGCTTTTGAACTTAGCAAATTCTTAACTAGTTAACTATATGATATAGGGACACCGACAAGATGCTGTCTCATGCATAAAAGGGAAAAAATACCAACTAGTTATCATGTTAGTCAAATATATATACACTTGTTTTCTTTATACATATCATAAAGTTTTAAGCCTCAATTTGAATCTAAAATTAAATTTTCACATGCTCTGACTTTCTAAATAGTAAAAACTGTAAGTCTGTAACACATTACTCTAAACTATGAAGATAAATAAATAAATATTACACATTCATAGATGTAAAAGGTGTGTATAATCTTAAATTACAGTTATTGATGGGTGAAATATTTGGTGTATGCTAAGCATAATTTTTATTGAGTTAATTGTTATCAAATCTCGCTTGGTGGGTAATCTTCTTTAGGAGATTCTTTAGGGTGAGTTTGATCGCTAAGGAAAGAAAGATTAAAGGAAATTTGTTATTATTTAGTGAGTTTTATACTTCTTTTACTCTATTTTAATTCATATATTTTTCTCTGTTTTATTTTATTTCATTTTCCTCCACTCAATCAAATCGTACCTTAATGTTCAAGAAGTTAATTGAGTGGTTTCAATGAAATAAAATTGTTTGTGCTTTAAGCCCGCACAGTAACTTTAGACTTTCATTGTGTTAATGTTCTTGGGAGCTTCTTTGTCCTACCACTTATTATGAATAAAAAATAAAAAAAGCTAAGCACAATTTACACGTTGAGGTTGAAATGATAGCTAACAATTGATTTCTATTGGGATTGGCATTGGCACCAAAGTAAAGAAGTCAGGAAATCGAATGAAAATGAAGTTAGGTAGAACTCAATGATGCATGGTGTTTGGGCTTTAAATCGAATGCATATAAGTGAGGCGTTGAACTTAACCTAAGAGCTTACGCTTCTAGAGAAAATAGATGGACCATGGCCATGAGGACGAAAAACAATGTCAAAGACACACTTTAACTGCCATTGGGAATGATGAATTTGAGCCCCTAAAGACCTTGCAAATATAATTACAAGCACTAATAAGAAGAATCGATGATACATATATTATAATAAGTTATGATAAAACAAACGTACTCCCTAGAATGATTGCAAAATATCTAATAGTAACGATTATGTTTGACATTTCGGGATTCTTTAACCCGGTAAAAATTGCTAGAGTACTTTTACCGAATGAATTCGGCTTTATGGCTATAAAAATGATTATGACCTTAACACCGCAAAGGAAACATGATGCTTTTTTTCTATTTTTTTTTATTATTTTGGGCTAACGAGAAAGCGAACAAACTTAAAAGTACATAAAGCATTTCTTAAATTGAACGTCTTAATAATAGCTACTCATCAAAGATAAGCTGCCACGCCAGTTGACGTCCATGGAAATGTGTTTTTCAGTGATTGCACTTTCTTCACTCAAACCACGAAACTTCTAATTACGTATTCAGGGGAGTGTGTCTTCTATTGCATATACGAATACTAAGTGTGACTTTCTAGTTTCATCATACTTATGAATTTCTTGGTTTAACAAAGTAAATTGGATTTGAATTTACTTCTTACTCAAGTTACTCTCAACCCAAGTCACAAGGAATAGGCCAGAAAAAAAAAAGTTTTATAGTAGTAGTTTGCAAGAAATCACAGGTACAAATTTCCTCGTAGTCATTGAAAAAAAAAAAGTTATTACCAACCCTCAATGACAAGATTTCCCAAGTATTTTATTTAGTTAACGATGCAGGTGTTTATTTGTGCAAAAGTGCAATCCTAAAATATTGGCAATGGGCCATTTTACTTAGCCCTACACCATCATTATTAGTAAATAAGTGGCAGCAGATCCGCTTCATTAGATTAAGGAAAAAATATTCCTAAATAAAAGTTCAGTGTGGGAATAATAAAAAAATATCATTTAAATTGGATCAAAATATACTTCTTTATTTGCCATAAGCATAGGGCGAAATGAATTTGGGTGATGCATCTTTGTGGAGGACCATTGAACCAAGTGTACACTGCGTGTGCATTTAAGCATATAATGATGTGTAATCATAATTTGATAGTATTAGATACGTAATCGAGCAACTAAAAAATTGTGGTCTTTTGCAAATTGCAATCAGTTAAACTCAGAACGTCATGGCATATTGTTTTCTGAAAACCAGTGACAAGGCCTGTACAACAACAAACTGATATTTATTTAGCATACTGAAGCAAATGGGAATTTAGAGTGGTCTCCCCTGCTCTCATTAACTTATCCATCCTCTTCAATCTGATTACTATGTTGCAACCAACAACAAAATCCGATTCTAGGGATGACGTTTAATGACATTAACAGATTAGGTCTAAGTAAGTTATCACACTAATTCCACGAAAGATGGTATCTTCCAGCATCGTCACAATTATCTTTGGGATAGAAATACCCCAACTTATAGCAGAAAACAGACATGCATAAGGCCTTGTTAAACATTATAGAGTGTTTGATAGAATGGAATGAAATAAAAGTAAATTGAGATAAAAGTTTTTAATTAAAATAAAATGTAAAAATATGAATTTCACCTCATTTTACTTTTCATTTCATGTATTTTCAACTCTCCTTCACTATAAACAAACGGGGGCTAAGCCACCTGCTAGTCCATTTCCAAGTTTACTACTTGATCACTATTTACTTAATTATTTTTCAGCATATACAGTGCATAATAAGCAAAATGAAAATGATTCAGAAGAATTTAGCAAAAATGTACCTCTGGTGAAATAAATAAATACACAATAAAATTACACGTTCATGGCTTTAAACGACATGTTATATTAATACAAATATTCACCTTGTCTAATCAAGAAAGGCAGCTACAAGCTTTGGAGACACTTTTAATCCATGACAATTTTGTATAAGTTTCAGACTGTCCATAATGCCAAGGAATTCTTTAGAATTTTTACAGTATAGTTTTTTAATCAATATTGCTATTTAAGTTCAAGTCTCGAACTCCTCTCACTAACTGCCACACTCTTCACTTCGCAAACATTGGATTGTCTCTCAGAAAATTTCAAGATACCCTCAGGTCCACTTTTATCACCAGTGATGTTGTACAAGCTGATATTATGCTTCCACAAAACAATGCAAGGCTCACTGTTTAAAAAAACAACATATTTGTCCATATATTTTACCTAGCCTGTCCAGAGTGCAAGCTGCAAACTTTGAAGACACTCTAACCCAAGACATGACAACTGTGTACAAACTTTACCCATTGCATTATATGTAGGTTTATATGGTGAACAAGAACAAGGAACTCTACAGATATGGCAACCAAGATAAATATTGAATCAAAATTATGATTGCCACTAGCCTTCACAAACATTAGATTGCCTCTTGAAGTACATCCCAAGAGATCCTCAGGCCAACTAACGTCATCAGTAGTATTGTACAAGCTCCTCTTATGCTTCCACCAAAGAATGCAAAATATTCATACCCCTACTCCCTTCGCTTAATAACAGAACAATTTTGAAATCTAGTATTTTTTCCTTCCAAATTTGATTGCAGAGGTAGTTAAATCTAAGGAATACATGGCTTCAGCTTATTCGTATAATCTCTGCAGGAATTTAGATCTCTTGTAGGAAACCCTAAGCAAGTGGGACATTTAAGTGATAATAATTGTTAATGCAGATGAATTTCAACTGAAAAAATTAAGTACAATGATATCCACGCAGTGAATAAGAACTTTTTTCCCAAGGTAAGCAGATAAAGCATTAATCTAACCTTTTTTTTCATGACATATATCAGTATAATAAATTTAATCTAGATATGTAGGAAAGTATAATTAAATAGAGCAACAAACAATCCTGTGAGTGTGGTTTTTTAAACTTTAGGGAAAAAACAAACGCTTGTTTAGCCTTTTTAAGAGCTTTCAGAAGCTGCTATTTTTAGCTTTTGGAAAAGGTACTAAAACAGCTTTTTTTTTTAAAACAAAACTAATCTAATTATTATAATTATTTATACACTTTTTTTTAATTATATAACTACTTTTCCTTAAGAAAAGCACAAACAATCGGGCCCTGCATCAACATGTGGGAAGAACATAAATTCAGAGGGAGAAATGCATAGTAAAATGTTGTCATGCATATAGAGACACAATTCAAGGCTTTGTTTCATTTATTTTCTTTTAAAGGGAAGGTCTATGTCATGCTTTAATCTACATAAGTAGCAACTATGGCTTCGTACATGTATAGTATACACCAAGTCAAACACATATCAGAAGTCTATAAAATAGAAATCTAATCATTGAAGTGTTACTTATCAGGAGAAAAAAGGAAGGGCATGAAGTCACAAGAAATAGAAAAGTTGGTAAAGCCATCAATTACACTGAAGTCTAATGCCATCAAATTATTGAAGTGTTACTTATGGGGAGAAAAAAGGAAGGGCAAGAAGTCACAAGAAATATAAAAGTTGGTAATGCCGTCAAATATACCGAAGTGTAGGCTATATCATGTGCAACATTTCTGAATGTATATCCGTAAATTTACTCATCTTGTTGAGACAGCCAGCCTTACGTATAATTTGGATGACCAGTGAGTCAATATCACAAATAACAGAGGCTATTAAATTGAAATTTTGACATTTTCACAATGTAATAAATCATTTTCTAAGTACAATACACTTACTTTTCCATTCAAAAGACTTACAAGGATCATTATTTTGATTAATGCAATCAGTGGCACTTACAGCCCCAAGGGCTGTCTGTGCAATTGAGCTCCAGGCTGATAAAGAGTGAGGTGGTGTATGGCCTTTGCAAAAAGGTCCTTCATATCAGGATGTTGTGCTTGAACAGGACGAGCAAACCTCTCTAGGGTATTCAAAGCACGTTCTTGCTCAAGGACCTTACTGTTACCTACATTTAAGGCAAGGTAACAAAGTAATTTAAGGCCATGAACTTGTTGGCGATCATTTATCTGCAGCAGGCTCATTAGCTTAGGGATCCCATCAAGCTCAAGTATTGCCTTAGAATGGTCAATGCAGTTGTAGTTGTCTGGGCACACAAACTTCCCCAAAGCAATGGCAGCCTCACTAGCCACATCAACATCTCTGTTACCAAGCTGAGCAACTAAAGGACCAATAACCTGTGGAACCTTCCCAGAGAAGTTTCTGGCCAAGGAACCAATTGCCTTTATAGCAGGAATCCGCAATGCCGGATCACTCTCCTCCTGAACCACCCTCAAAAGTTGATCCAAAACTGCCTTGGCTGCCGGTGCAGTTCGCTTAAAAGCAGCTCTTCTAAGATCAGCATTCGACTCTGCCACAGCAGCAATCTCCATGACAGCCATAAGACAATTGAGCTGCAATTCCCCACTCTCGGACTCAATAATCTTAGCAAGACAAAGCAAACCTTTAGTCTCGGTAATCTTCCTGCAACTTGAAAGACACCCTTTGGAGAGTTTCCAAAGAGCCTTAGCACAACTGATTTTGACCTCATTCCTCAACTCCGGGCTTTCAACCTCTCTATCTCTTCGCTGGTGGCTGGAGCCGCGGCTACTCCCATCCGAATTCGCCTCCCCGACATTGGACAAATTGAGAACAAGCGAATGAATGCTGGCGCGACCGGCCATGGGGTCAGCAAGGACAGTACCCATATCCATGGACAACAAGGACACAAGGGGCCTAGTCACATTGGCCCTGATGAACTCCTCGCGAACAAGCTCATGTTGCTCAGCCATAGTAGAGACCAAATTGGCAACAGAGACACGAACCCTCATAGGGGAATCACCGAGAACCTGAACAATGGTGGGGACAGCATGGGACTCCACAATGAAACCAACAATCCTGTCTTGATTGGTTGTAATGTTAACAAGAGCATTGGCAGCTGCGATCTGAGCATCGGGGAAAGAAGCTTCCTTGAGAAGCTTAAGGAGGGGCATCACCCCACCTTCCTCCAAGATGATAAATTTTGTACGGTCGTTGTCTCTGGCGAGTGAACCGAGTTCGGTGGCGGCTTCGGCGCGGTCCTTGGGCTGGCCCAATTGGAGAGTGTAGGTGAAGGTCCAGACCCAAGCGAGAATAGGGTCGTTGCTGGCAATAGGGGGAAGTGAGACATTGGTGCCGTCTTTGGAGTCCAAGATGGTGAGGAGCCAGACCAGGTCGCCGTTGGAAGATTCGAGAAGGCTCCAGACTTTGCGGAAATCGGCGGTGGTGGTCATGGAGAAGACCTGG
This sequence comes from Glycine max, assembly GCF_000004515.6. Taxonomy (NCBI): domain Eukaryota; kingdom Viridiplantae; phylum Streptophyta; class Magnoliopsida; order Fabales; family Fabaceae; genus Glycine; species Glycine max. The sequence continues at coordinate 3,802,233 of NC_038241.2, forward strand.
CGGAGGACGCCGCCGTGCTTCTTGCACTTGCGGATGAACGCTAACGTGCGCTCTAGGTTTTTGAAGACCTCGCCGACGATGCGGCGGATGGGGCGCTCGTTGAGGCACTGAGCCCCCGACACAACGCGCACCACGGAGCGGAGGTTGTCACAGACCACCTGCACCTTACGCGCCAGCTCCGTGCAGTCCACCTTAGACGACTCCGCCTCCTGAGCAAGCTTTATCACACGCTCTCCGAGCAGGATGGGATCCAGCAGCTCCTCCTTGAGGCTCTTTTCCTCTTCCGGGGTAGGGGTAGGGTTAGGGTTTGGGTTACCCATCATCGGAGACAATACCAACCCGCCTCGCTCTTTCTGTTATTACTTTATCTTCTATATACTCACTGAAGAAGAGCGAAAGACAGAGAAAGCGAGAGAGTAGAAACAATGAATGATCCTTCTTCTTTTTTTTTTTTTTGAATTGACGAAGTAACAAAGCAAGAAGCTGGTAATCTAGTACTCCTCGTACTGTTTGTTTGCAGAAGGGTGTTTGTTTGCAGAAGGATGTTTGTTCATTGGTTGCGCCTTCTTACACGACTCTGCCTTCCCGGGATTATTGACTCTCAGAATAGTATGTCTCTAATATCAAAATTAATTATTAAAAATAGATTAATAATATAGATAGGGAAAATTAAAATAAAAATATCGACAAACATACATTCTCTCTCGGAACTACCACGTTAAAGGGAAAGTGTGAAATGCGAATTTTTTTTTTATTGAATTAGTTTTAGTAAGTGGGATTTTTTATTTATTTTTCAGAAGAATAGTTGTTTTGTTTGTTATTAGTTAAGATAGACATTGACTCAAATCAATTATGTTTAAAATAAAATTATTACAGATGATAAAATTTATTTTTAAGTATTTAATATGATTATATATTAAAACGCAAATCCAAAATCTCTTCTTAAGAAAAAATAATTCTATCTGAATTAATTCCCATGTTTCATTGGTGTATTGTTGAGAGGAGTAGCAGAGAATATATTATTAGTATAGAAGAGATGCGAGAATATTGATTCTCCGTTACTCGTTATTAAAGACTTGGAGTCAAGTCAATACTCGGGGTTGTTGTTGACTGAAATCAAAATATTCATGTTTTAGAACATGATTCCATCATCCATCGCGCGTTAATTAAATTTAAATAATGTTATCTTCTTTCATTATGCTTTTTATAGTAGTAATTTTTAATGTTTGATAAAATAAATATATTTAATATTTAAAACATAAAATATTTTTAATTCTTTTTTATTTAGTAAGTAGGGAAATTTATAAGAATACATTATTATTAGAAGATTTAAAATTATTCATTATATTTACTTCTAAGATAAACAAGAGGTTACTTAGGAGATGAGGAATTTGTTGTAAATTTTTAAAAAATGAAACTAAAATTAAAAAAAAAACATTTTATTTGGTTACTTTAAAAGATTCTTCATTAGAGGATCTTATTTTAAAATATTTACTTTCTTTTCTTCTTGAAAAAATTGAGTTGAGATAAATAAAAAATTAATAAAATAAAATAAAATGAATTTTAATTTAATTTTTAAATTTCAAGATAAAAAAATATACTAATAAAAATATTTAACTCAAGAATAAACATAAAAATATAAAAAGAAAACAGTTTAAAGCTTTTTAAATTTTGGCATGGTTATATACTTATATTTCAATGAAGTTGCTATCCTTCATAATTGGGATCTGACGTGGGCAGAAATCGTCGTTTACTAAGTACTACAGGATGCCACGAATGAAATGACCCGCTTGTTACATTTTCAATGACCTTGCTGACGTGGCATGCCTACAATAATGTCACTCCAAAGCAATAAATTTGATGAAAGGGCCAGTAGACTTGACTTGCCTCTCTGATGCTGAATTTCAAAATGGATAAATATTGAGATAATAGTTAGGTTCTTAGTTAGGTCATTAAAGAATTAAAAATTTAAATTTTATTTTTGAATTTATAAAAAGTATGAAAAATTAAGTATATTGTTAATTTTTTCCCCTTAATTCAAATGTTTGTGTTTACGTAACATTTTTTGGTGTGATAACATGATCTTTGATTATTATCACATGTTATCTATATAAATGTTACATGTAAAAAAATTAATTTTTTTGATTTGTTTTTTAAACTTAGTAACTTGTCATTATTTTAGTGTTGAACTTAATTATTTATTAACATTTTGGTTTTTAAAATTAATTACATATTATTATTTTATTTCCTAAAAATACTTTTGAATTTTTAATAAAATGTCACTACACATAAATTGTTAATATAGTGATAATAAATAATATTTATTTATAGTGATAACAATTATTTATGGTAATGAAAAATAATTATCAAAGTATAGATTTAAACAAATAATATTATAACAATGACAACCAACAATATAATTGAATTGAAAATAAATAACATATAAAAATTAAATTAGTTTTGGGTAAGAATCATATTAAAAATGTGTATTATGTAAATATATAGATACTAACAAATAATTATTTTAAAAGTTAGTATATTTATTTAATTAAGGAGGAAATTAAAACACAAAGAGATACAAAATGAATCATTTTATTCAACCAAAATTTAAGATGAATTTTTTTTTTCTTTTTTACCTTTTATTGTATTTTCTTTTATTTTATACATTCGAATATGATTAAAATAATGAGTAAATTATATTTTACACTCAATTTTGCAGGTTGTATATATTGTATATTCTAACATGACAAACGACAATCATCATTTTCATTGAGAATATAATAGGTAAATTATATTTTTATGTTCATTTTTGTAGATTATATATTTTTAACTTATAAGAGTCGTGCTCACTAATACTTAATCGTTGAACAACGATGTGAAAACTGCAAAAGAGCACATGGAAAAATGGTTCTAACACTTTTATTTTTCATGTTTTCTAATACTCAATCGTTATAATGTCTATGCTAATAATTTCATACAACACAAAACTTAATTGAAAGTTTAAAAGTACTTTTAGGGACCAAAATAACAATACATATAGTTAAATTTAGGGACCAAAATGCCACTAAGCGATTAAATTTAAGGACTAACATGACAACAAATTATTAAGTCAAAGATCAAATTGAAAAGTTAATTTTTGACACGTGATAACCACGTAGATGAAACACAACAACCATGTAAATAATACGCCATAAGCGTTAATTGTCACATCATTACCGAAAGTGTCATGTAGGTACAAATCTTTGAGTTAATGGAGAAAACTAACAGTAGTACTAATTTGTTGCACTTTTTGTAAATTTGGAATAAAATTTTAATTTTTCATCTTTCAAGGACTTAATTATCCAAGCCTAACAAATTCAAGAATAAAAATAAGTTTTTACCCTTTCAAAATTAACATTCCCTCTGTGCTTATTTATAAGATGTAATAAAAAAATATTTATTATAAGACTTTCTTTTATCTCTTGTGTGCATTAACTATTTTTTACTAAAATATTTTTATTTATTTTAATGTATAATTAAATGCTACTTTACATTGTTATTTTCTCATTTACCTAAAAAAATTATTTTCTCTCTCCTATAAGATTGAAAAGGATGAAGACAAGTTTAGAAAAATATTACTCCCTCTAAACTCTTTAAGCAAAAAAGTTGCTTTTGAATCTTGGACTCAAATACAAGGAAATATATTTCACCCCTATTTAATGATATGATTTCTAAAAACACCTTTCATTTAATTGTAACTCTATTTTTAAGGACTTTATTTTATTCATGATATCAAGTCCTAATGAAAAATATTTTAGGGATAATCTTATTTTTTATCTGAGAGATCATAAAATTAAATTGTTTTAACTAACTTTCTTAATGTGTGTGAAAATATTTATTTTTACTTATATATGATGACTCCATGGGGAATAAAATTAAAGACAATGATCTGAGACATTAATGATAAAAAAAGTAAGATTAAATGCATGAAAAGTGATGAATATGCTGTCTAACATATCATGGTTGATAATTATTTCTCTACACAATTTTAATGAAAATTCATCATCTGAATAAACGAGGATTAGAGACAATGATAAAACTTAATTTATCATTCCATATATACTCAATACAAATGAGATATTTTATTTATGAGTTACTTAATTTTTTAGTCCTTCTAATTTTTTAAATCCCAAATTTTAGTCCTTCAAAAGTTTTTTTTTTAAAATTTAATCCTCCATTTATTTTCCATCAACATTTTTAGTCCTTCATTCATTTTTATTGCTCAAGATTTGTCATTGTTAGTCTCTCATTTTTATATATTTTGAACTAATTTTGAGTAATAAAAACAAATGAGAGACTAAAAATAGACAAAATTTTGAGGGACTAAAAATGCTAGCAAAAAAATTAATCAAAGACTATAAACTTAACTAAAAATGCTAGCATAAATTTTGAGGGACTAAAAATTAAAATTCAAAAAAATTGAGAGGTTGTAAACTTAATTAATCCTTTATTTATATTTACAGACATAAATCTACAACTCAAAAAACTCGCCCAATGTATTGGCCAATAAAAAAGTCATTTTATAGTTCATTTTTTTGGTTAAATTTTCACAAGCAAACCCAACCCCTCTCACAATAGTTGAAATTTTTTGAACTAATTTCAACATAAGTCCAACCCAGCACATAAAAATTTAGGACAATTTTTTTTTATATCAGTGTTAGTTTTTGTTAATAGAGAACTTCAAATCCAAGACTTCTCCCTCCTCTTTTCACCACCAAACCAACTTTATCTCTTTAATCTCTGGACATATTAATAGACTGAAATTCTTCACACAATTTCAAAATAGGTCCAACCCAACCCAACATATTTTTAGACATATTAAGTACAGGTTAAGGTAGATTGGTCATTTTGACATTCCTTAAATATATGAAATAAACAATATTTTAATCAAAAGATGAATCAAAGGCCTAGGAGCAGGTATATATGGTTAATAGGGATTTCTTTTATTGGTGATAGAACTGGGAGCTAGGAGCCTAAAAAAGCAGAACCGTCGGGACAACCCATGAAAAAAAAAAAACCCACTATGAAACAGTAGTACAAGAGAAATCAATAGACAAGAAATCTTGAAAACACTTGAACACCAAAAGGGCGCAGTAGCCATGTTAAGCGAGGCTATTTGTAACCGAGTTTGCCTTCTCTATAAATGCACCCATCAAACGCCTTCTTCAAGGAATCTGAACATCTTATCTCTTGGACTAGATATCACTTTGAGAATTGTTTCCAGCGCTCTACCACAAAAGGAACACTGAGGATCAATTTCTTTTGTTGGCTACGAGGATTAGTTGTTATACATCTAAATGCACCCCATGGTTATCATGCACGAGGTTGAAAATGAGGTGCGGATCACTGAAAAGAAAGCTTCCTCACAATCACGGAATCACTGAGAAGAAAGACTTGGATAGGGTAAGTTTCCCCACGATCCTATTATGGATATCATAGGAAATGAATAACCTGCATTCACGGCGTAAATGTGAACCGTCTGATCAATCAAATGATTATTTTAAATGTGTTTTTTAAGTTAAATTTACTAAACTAATTAAGAACATTGAATCTTCATCAAACGATTCCAATCGTCTGACTGTGAATGTGGAGTTTCACTACATCCGATACGCCAATACTAGTTAAAAAGCTGCACCCGAGAATTTCCCATGACACCCATGGATGCTCCCAAAGAAAGCTTCTTAACAAAGGAGATTGCATAATAAAATTGCAACAATCCATTTCGTGCCCACTATCTATTACAAGGTGGAAGTAACTAGTTTTAAAAACCACAATCTGATTGAAATTAGCATTTCACTGAACCTCAAAGAGATGCTTAAATATGAAAGAAATTAAGTAGGATTACATATGAAATTAGACCGGAAGGGTATGCTCAGATTGAGTGAAAGGTCTAAAATGAAACAATAGTTAAGTTACATTGCTAAGCTAATCTAAGATAGAATCAAAATAAATCTGGTTGAACACATTTCATTGAATTCCATCCAATACCCGTGTGCTTATCTTCCCCTCTAGTATTACATAGTGTCAATCTTATTATTTCCATTCCACGGGAAAGATATCACAAAACAATGAAACAGGCAAATTTATTCCACATTTCATTTCACCCCATTTTGTTATATCCCAATAGTCGCAAGCAATCACAGAAAAATCTCATTCTTGGGTTAATAAAAAAGCCGTAAAAAATGAATATAAAATCCAACCATGCGCTGAAGCATTGCCAGTTTTCAATGCCAACAAGCATCGTTCCAACAAAGCACTGTTTTTAATTATATCCAACATTAACCTTAGTCGCCTCGTTCCAAATCAGTATTGTAAATACCGATTTGTGCATGTAAAACTCCCATCGCATACCATAACACGCAACAAAAAACGATATAATCCAGAACATTGAGAATATAAAAAAAAACATTTAAACTAATCCAGTTCAGACAGATTAAAACAAGAACCAAAACCAAAAATAACAACAGATCTCAAAATCCTTTTAAATAAAAATACCCCAAAAAAATCAGGCGGTGAGAACGACGGCTCCACCGGCCTCCTTGATCTTCTTCTCGGCGATCTTGGAAACAAGCTTGGCCTTCACGACCAGAGGCTGGTTCTGAGGCAAAACCCCTTTACCCAAAACCTTAAAGTAACCGAACTGGGTGACATCGAGCAATGGCGCCTTGTCGGCGGTGGCCTTGTCCTTGGCCTCCTGGGGTAGGAGGGACCATAGCTTATCAATGTTGACGATGGGGCAGTAGAATTTGTTGCGGAGTTTGTGGAAGTAGCGCATACCCACCTTTCCGAAGAAACCGGGATGGTACTTGTCGAAGAGGATGCGGTGGTGGTGCATGCCACCGGCGTTACCCCGACCACCGGGATGCTTGCGGTGCTTCCCGATACGACCGTGACCGGCGCTGACGTGGCCTCTCTTCTTCCTGTTCTTCTTGAACCTCGTCGTCATTTTCTCTCCTCCGCTCCTCTCTCTCTACCACACTATCTCTTTCTCTCACAGAGTGGCTGCACAAACGAATTAGGGTTTTGGGACTTATAAGCCTGTCCACTGCTCGCGATTTTACTTATTTGCCCCCTCTCTCACAGTCACACATCATGTTGGTGTTTTTTTATTAATTAAAATTTACTAGAGTAAATAAATATCTTTAAATATAAATTATATTATAATTTAAATTGTATTTAATACATATTTTCATATTTATAAATTATATTTTATATTTATGATAAATAATTCATATTGTGATATATTATCAAATTTAATTATTGATATTTTAAAAAAATATTAAAATATAAATTAGAACTAAATATATTAAAATAATAGATTAAATGATTAAGATTAGTTACACATTAAAAACATTAGATTTAGAAAATGAATGAAAAAGACAGAAAGTAAAAAAATATTTTAATCCTTCCTCAAATATTAGTATATCACAAAATATATTAATCTAAAATATAACTTATATCTTCAAAAATATTAATTTATTACCAATTTTAAATATAATGTAATTTAAATATTTAGAAGTATTTAATTACTATAAATTTTAGTTTTATAAAAAACTTATTATGTGTAATACACGTGTTAAAATATTAGTTTCTTAACAAATGTCTTAAAAATACTTCATGATACAATTATATGAAGAAAGCTAAAATCTTTATAGTAATTAGGGAGGATTAATATGAGTTTGAATTTAGTAGAAGACATTGGTTCCTTAGAATGTGATGAACCAAGTTTCAAATAATATGGAGTGTCATTAATTTTAATTTGTGATTTCTTTGTTTTGAGAGAAATTCTTAGCATTTTTGCTTTGTTGATTTGTGAAAAGGGTGGTATTCCTTTATGTTCCGAGAGAAGACGTTCTCTAGGTTTTTCAATATGTGTGATCCTTGTAATTTTTTAAGATGAGTGATCACTAAGTTGTTGAGTGTGTGTAATTTCTTTGATCTTTTAGGGTGTATGGTCCTTGGAAGGTAATTGGAGTAATTTTGTGAGAGGCATCTTGGAATGGATTGTCGACGAGAAATTTTCTTAAACACGACTTAGGGACTAGATGTATGTCACAATTGACATGACTAACCATATGAATATTTAGTGTACTCTTTATTCATACACTTCTGCTTTATTTTATTGTGATTGTTTGATATTTGGTTTTTTTCTTTTTCTGTCAACTGAATTTATAATTTTCTCTCTGTCTTTTTATAATCATATATTTTTTTGTGTAAGAAAAAATATTGTGAAAACACTTTTTGACAACCTCAATTAACCCCTTTGGAGTTTAAGTAACCATTTGGATAATATAGTAAAAAAGATTCATGAAAAAGTAGACTTCAAAAATATTATATTCTCATATTTAATACACGTTTTCTAAAAAAATATATTCCATGATATGCGTGAGCGTGAGCGCTGAGATTTTTGTGTGTAAATAAGTCTATATTCTAAAGAATACAAAAAATGTTTGTGCTTCCCTTACTTCTTATTCCTTTGATAAACACATAGTTATGTTTATTTCCATGAGAATAATAACTACATATTCCTACTCTGCCTTTTCACATTTCTTCTTTTACTTTTTTTTTTATCTTTAAATAAAATTTAATTATTTTCTGAAATCAATAAACACTAACCAAATATGGTCATAAATATATTCTTAGAAATAGTAGCATTCCTCTTTATTTTTAGAAGAGAAACAATAGTATTCCTAAAAATTGATTCTTTAACCTAGAACATTATATCTTACAACAAACGCTCCCTGAATATTTACTCAAAACTTATCTCTCATCTTTTAAAATTCCAAATTAATAGTAAGAAGAAACTGTCTTAAAGACGCTTGTTTACATTGAAATTGATTAAAGTATTACATATGTTCACCCCTCATAAATGTGCTGTAATTCTTCAAGTTAAAGGAAATGACGATATAATTTGAACATCTCTAAGAAGAATAAAGTATAATTCAGCCTTAAAAAATTTAGGCAGAACAAAACACTGATGGTTAAGTTAGTTTCAATTTGAATTTTTCATAAAAAATAAAATAAAATTACACAATCGACTTAAATTGGATTGTTCAAGTTGGAAAGAAAAAACAATAATAATCACTACATACCACGCCCAGCTTATATATCAAATGAAACTCAAGTCAATGGTCAATCCTATAACCTTGACAATTTGAATTTAAACCTGAGTCAATAATTAAGAAATTAAATTGTTCAAGTATAGATGGTAGGATTGGGCAAATAAGAACTTATAGTTGACTAGTTCCTTGGACACTTACATTGTTTGATTACTTGGAAAACAGAGGGAAGAAAATTTTAGGCGAGTCTAAGTCTATTTTTTTCCTTCTTACGAGAAGAAAACTAAAGATGCAAAGAAAAAGAAAAGAGAATAATCAAAAGTTACCACACTAAAAAAATTTAACAAGTGTCTTTTTACTTTAAAATGTTTTATTTCCTCTTATTTTTATGTGTAATAAAAAAAAAACGAAAAGTTAATATTTGCTTCTTTCTCGCAGAGAAAATGCTACTGCAATTAGAGATAAAATATGTTCTTGATAAATTTTGCATGAACAAAGCAAGATCAACTACCCAACAAATAAAGTATGTTCTTGATAAAATATCATAGGGAAGATGTTCTGAAACTTGTTCCGAGTATTCTCAATGATAGAGCTGACCCGAGTCCCATAAACAAGACCTTAATCGCTCTCATACCAAAAGTGAAGAAGCCCAGTCAAGCAAGTGAGTCCCGACCAATCAGTTTATGTACGGTGATGTTCAAGCTAGTAACGAAGACCATTGCAGATCATTTAATGGAGATCTTGAGCGAAAATCAAAGTGCCTTTCTTCCCGGTCCACAAATCACTGGCAATGCTTTGCTAGCTTTCGAGTGCTTCAATTATATGAAGAAAAAGACAAAAAAACAGGAAGGGCTTTATGGTGATTAAGCTTGATATGTCAAAAGCATACCATAGAGTGGAGTGGACCCACCTTGAAAATGTGCTTAATAGTATGAGTTTCTCAGCAAAATGGGTTCAGCTAATCCTAAGATGTGTCACTACTGCTTCTTTTGTTGTTCTTGTCTATGTATTTCCTCATTCTGATTTCTGAGCTTCTAAGGGACTAAGGCAAAGGGACCCACTCTCCCCTTACCTTTTTATTCCTTGTGCAGAAGTATTCTCTGCTTTTCTGAAAAGATCTTTGGAACAACAATCCTTGCATGGAATCAAAATCTGTCCAAAGGCTCCTATTCTCCCCCATCCCTTTTTTGTTGATGACAACATTATTTTTGCACTGGCAACGACTGAAGAAGTAGGATTTCTGTTAAGACTTCTCAAGACCTATGAAATGACTTCTGGACAACGTATCAATTTGGACAAGTCTGAACTTTCTCTGAGCCAAAACGTTCCCACCACCAAGATTGAATGACCTTGTAAGGGTTCTTGGAGTGAAGGCTGTTGAAAGTCATCCTACATATTTGGGACTTCCGACTATTATTGGTTGATCGAAGAAACAAATATTTAACTTTTTCCATGATCTTGTTTGGAAAAAAATCAAAGGTTGGAAGGAAAGATCGTTATCCATGGCGGGAAGAAAAGTTCTGATAAAATCTATTGTTCAATCTATACCTTCCTATGTCAGGAGCTGTTTCTTGTTTCTGGTAACTACTTGCTCTCAAATTGATAGCATGACAAGCTGCTTCTTTTGGGGAGGTGATGATAATTCATGGAAGATCCATTGGCTGTCTTGGGACAAATTATCTCACTCGAAGAGAGAAGGGGGACTTGGTTTCAGGATCTCTAGAGCCTTTGATATGGCTTTGTTGTCTAAACAATGGTGGAGAATTCTTTGTGTTGGAAAACTCATTGTTGTCTGTCACTCTTGAAGTGAAGTATTATCCTAGGACTCATCCTCTCTGTGCCAAGGTCGGAAGTAACTGCAGCTACATGTGACGAAGTTTGATGGAGTGCAGATGGGTAATGGAAGAGGGAACTTTTTGGAGAATTGGAGATGGTCAAACAACTAGGATTTGGCCGGACAAATGGGTGCCCAACCTAAGAGATAATCGAATTCATTGTGTTCGCCCAGAAGACAGGGACCCTGACATATGTGTATCTTTTCTGTTTACAAAACAGGAGTCAGAGTGGGATGTTCAAAAAATAAATGTTTTCACCCTCTAAAGTTGCAACTTGCATTCAGGCCATCCCTTTACCTAACAAGAACAGACCAGACATGATCACATGAAGCACACCCAACATGGCAATTATACCCTGAGATTGGACTGTCATTTGATTTTAGAGAAGAAATTATTCAACCAAGCAAAAACTAGTTTAACCATCAATGTTGATTGGAAAGAGTTATGGTCAGTCCCGGCCCCACCAAAAGTGCTTGTAAGAAAATCATTCCTGTCAAAGAATCTCTGTGGAAGAAATCCATTTGCCAAGATGAGGTGTGTCCTTGCTGTGGAGAAGAATAGAGGAATCGCCTACACATGCTCTTTTATTGTGCAACCATGTTAGAGCTATTTGGTTTCTTCCCCGCTCTCCATCCGCATTGATACATCCATTTCCACTTTCTCAAATTGGATCAATTTCTGGTTAAAGTCAAAGGAGCATGATTCTGTTGGTTTGATTTTCTGTATACTCTGGGTGATTTGACAGCGAAACATGGGTATTTGAAGGAAAAAGGCTGTGCATTGAGCAAACTCTCAAAATGGCTGAATCTTTGCACCAACAGAATTTTGTTTTAAGTAATTCTCAGCCAATTCCAATACATATTACTTGGAAGCCTCCTCCAACATCTTGGATAAAAGGTAATTTTGATGCTTGTTTGAAGGACAGGAACAAAACTGGTTTCGGAGTGGTTTTCAGAGATGCCGAAGGCCGTGTTTTAGGGGGTGCAACAGATTTGAGACAGGTTGGATATCAACCTCATATTGCTGAAGTTTTATGCTTTAAATGGGCTTTGAAGGTAGCTTCTCAGATGTGCTTCCATATGATCATTTTGAAACTGATAATGTTCAAATTTATAATGCTTGGCATCGCAAGGATGGCATAAGTCAACGAACCTACTTCCGGAGTTTAATTGAAGATTGCAGAGCACAAAGATCCCTTTTCTCTAACTGTAAGTTGACTTTTACTAAGAGAGCAAGTAATATTGCAGCTGATAAGTTAGCTAGTTTTTTTTTTTTTTTTTGTTCAAAGAATGTATTGGGCAGAAGAATATCCCCACCAGATTGCTTCTGCTATCTTAACTGATGTACAGAATTCGATATCTAATGAATAGATATAATATTTGATGTAAAAAAAGAAAGACAAGAAAACTACCCAAGAAATACCGTCATAACTATATTTCGTTGTGAAAAACTTATTTAGTAGATATTTGATGGGTAGAAGTGTAGAACCAGAGTTTGTGAATAGTACAGTTAACAATAACATAGATAAATCAAACCAAATGACAATGAAGAATTCTGTTTATTTTTTCTTCATTCCATCTTCTTTTCTTCTATTTTCATTCTTCTTCCCTTGTCAAATGAAGGATAAAGACTGTAAGAAAATATTTGATCATCTATTATCAAGCTACTGTTCTTACCAAGTCTATGAAAAAATAAGATAAATGTATGTTAATCATTCATAACACATGCTTTCCGGACTTCAGTCGTTGTAAGATTAATTTTTGTCCTAAAATCTAACAATGTGATGTTTCAAGTGTAATTGTGGTTAAATGCATGCATGTTCAAAATTCAACACCCCAACATTTGTAAAACTAAGAATTTGCCCAAAGCAGCACCAAAACTACAGACACTGCCAGGGCCTCTTCGAACCTAGAGGAATGGCATTGGAACCTGACGTTAAACCTCGATTTCCATAGCCTCCTCGTCCTCTTGAGCGAAAACTTCCCCCTGATCCTACAAAATGATAAGAACTGGTTACAAACCATCCTAATGAAAACCTCAGACTTCAGTGTCAAAATGAAACTTTAATTACCAAATTGACCAGAACCAGCCGACCGAACCAATGCAGACAAAGCAGGACTCACAACCTGACCAGCATCTTGTAAAATCTTAATCAGATCCCTAGCAAACTTGGCATTGGCATGTGTAAAAAAGGTGTATGCAGTTCCTTTAGCCCCTGCACGACCAGTTCGACCAATTCTGTGGACATAATCTTCCAGGCTTGATGGAAAATCATAATTGATCACACATTTTATGTCTTTCACATCTACGAGCAACAAAACAAAACATCATAAGGAATTAAGTGTAAGGTTTAAAAATGGAGAAAACTGCAAAAATCCTTATCCCTGTGCTGTAAGATTCTAGAGATCAAATGGATCAAACTCAACACATTCATCACATCAATGTGCCCACCTTAACCTTCCAGGGATAAGGAGCAGCTTCACCATCATGCCATCTACCACATCCAATTATTGACTAAGCATGTATGAGTCAACCGGGCTGCAAAGACAACCAGCTCCATAACTGTGGATGGGGGATCAGTCAAATTGACTTATATCTCTTCAGGCAACACTAACAAATTATTGATAACTAACCTTGTTATGCCAATCATGCAAATCTCCATGCATTAACCCATCCTATGAATTTACAGGATCACACATGATATGCTACCTCAAGTTATAGATCAACATCCAAGCCACATATCAAAGGAACTCTGACCCAGGCATCCATATAACTTGACACCTCTAATAAAAAAGATAGTTCCCAAATTAACAGCAGCAGGCAGTCTACCGACTGCAGCAAAACAGTTTCACTCAGTATGCAAGTCATTAAACCCTTGGTCAAGTTACAGGCAGTTCCAACACACTGACAATATGGCCCTGTACACACCCAAACCACAAATTATATCAAGGGGAACTGGACAGCAGCCGGCCGACTCGTCCTATGGTTAAAGTTTTAGACCTAGACCAAAAATCCTAAGCTTCTACACACACAATGATCCTACCAAGACCCCGTGCAGCAACATCAGTGGCAGTCATTATTGGACTTCTGCCACTCTTAAATTCAGCCAAGACCCAATCCCTTTCAGCCTGGTTTTTATCACCATGGATGGATAGTGCTGGCCATCCATCCACTCTCATTTGTCTGGTAACTTGATCACATCCCTTTTTTGTCTCCATAAATATTAGAATTCGGCTCCCGTCCATCACTTCTTTCAGCAGCCTGATTAATCTACATTTTCAAGCTAAAGTGTTAATTTGGAAAGAAAAAGCATCAAACACTGTCGGTCTATTATTAGTGATGACGCAAACCTATTGTATTTCTCCATGTCTGTTAAAACTTCAACAACTTGATTTATGGATTGATTTGCCTTCAGGTATGGTGAGCCAATAATTACCTATAATATCATGATATCAAGCAGGAAAATGCACTCGTCAATAATCACCCAAATGACATTTAATTATGTCGATTCAGAGCACAAAATATTTTTTTCTTTGAAAAGATCAGCAAGATACAAATATAGATATCCAAAAGTGACAAACAATAGCATACAGAAGAATAAAAAAGTGGGAACACTATTGCAATAACCTTGTATGGGTTGCGCAGAAACTGCCTTGCCAGAGTTTCAACCTCCCTTGGCCATGTAGCACTCCATAATAGTGTTTGCCTATCTGGTCGAATCTGGTATTTCAAATCACAAATGTATCTAACCGAGTCTCTTATACAAAATCAGTATGAAAATCACACACAAACATAGGACATATCCAGTGACAATAGTTCTCATCTTAAGAATGTGAAGTCTATAAATCTAAATCATACAACCATACATGAATAGCTAAAAACTCAAGATTAAAAGTTAGTTAATGAACATATTGTCACCTGAAAAAGTTATGTGTATTTATCTATTAATCTCAACCATTTAAATATGATTTAATGGTTTAAATTTATTGTTCTTATTTTTCACACTGAACAATAGTTCTTACTTGATATGAGAGACAGACAGAACATGAGAGGAGCTAATTTCGAACACACTCTCTGTCTCTCTATGTGAGTGTGTAATTGACCTCTATTCCTTCATGACTAAAACTAGGCCAAATAAGCATTAAGGGCATTTTGTAGAATGAGATAAGAAGCAAAGGGACAGAAAGTTCTGATTATAGAAAATGGGCAAGGAAATCATTGGGTTTACTTTTATTCAATGGGAAGTGGGGCTAAAAATTACAACCTGCACAGAAAATGACTAAATGAGTCACAGTCTGTTTTAAAAAATCCAAAATATCTATCATAACAAGAAACCCTAGGATGTCTTTTAATATTCCAAAGGCCTACTTTTTTCTTGATCCAGGCCTTCTACATCTCAAATATTGATCAGTTGATGTAGAGTCCTAGACAATCAGAATAAAGTTATTTAAGGATAACATTTGTGATTAATTAGGGTTATCCAACGAGTTCCATTATATGTAATATGTAACTGCATCATTCTAACAAGACAACAATTCATTTAATTAAGCACAAGACAAAGTGTTAGTCTCTTAATTTACAAGACACAAGTGCAGTTAGAGAATCTGAATTCACTCGGAGATATCCAACATGTCCAATGGATCCTTCACATTTCTCCTTCTGCTGATGTTTAAGGCAAAAAGTGTCTATGTACCAGACATGCTCATCTTGAAGCAATATTTTCCTGACCTCCATTTGGATTTGAGCTTTAGAACATTCACATTGTTGAGCAGTTGAAGAAGGTGGTGTGTCTGCTTCTGATTTCGGAATAGAAATTGTTGAAAGAAGGGCAGATGGAAGGTCAGGAAAATGCTGTGAAACAGGGGAATACTTGAGACCCTTAACATAACTTTTTATCATTTTCTATCATCCCTGCAATTTTATCATTTCCTATATTCTCATTGCTAAGAACTAAAACCCAGAAGAACCATGATCCAATACACATGATCAGACAACAGCACACTTAAGGTTCAAAAATGGAAATAGATTCAATGTTTCTTTTCCCCACTACTCAGTACTAACTTGTTACAGGTTAGTTGCAAAAAAGTACCTGGGCTACAATTTTCCGTATCTGAGGTTCAAAACCCATGTCTAGCATTCGATCAGCTTCATCCAAGACAAGGTAAGTCACTCTCTTCAGGTTTGTGTGCTGAGCTTCCAACATATCTATTAGACGACCAGGTGTAGCAATAACTATTTCAACGCCTGGCAAGCACCAAAAGTTATTCATCATGTTCATGTTATTCCAAAATTATTATCAAAGTGCAATAGGCAAGTAAACCATGTACCTCTTTTAAGCTCCCGAATTTGGGGGCCCTTTGGTGCGCCGCCATAGATGCACGTACTTCTTTTATTTGCCCGGGACCCAAATTTCAGAGCCTCTTCTTGAATTTGAACAGCCAACTCTCTTGTTGGTGCTAAAACTAAGACAATGGGACCATCCCCATGTGCTGAAAAAGCAGCAAACACATCCATCATACCATAATAAAATGTAAACATAGCATCTGACAGATTAGCCAGGGAATCCAATACATACCCAATCGAGGTTGTGCATTGACATGCACTAAAGCAGGAAGCAGATACGACAAAGTTTTACCCGAGCCAGTCTCAGCAATGCCAATTAAGTCTCTACCCTTAAGAGCCATGGGCCAACCCTGAGCCTGAATTGGGGTGGGCTCCGCAAAACCCAGATTGGCAATAACCTCAAGGCAGTAATCTGACACGAAAAACAACATAACATCCAATCAGATAAAGGAATCAAAGAAGTGACATCAACAAGCAAAATGAGCAATGCAAGAGCATAAACAAGTAAAATACCAGGAAAATTCGCCTCATGAAACATCCTTACAGGCTTCGGCACATCGTTCCCTTGCACGGTGATCTCTCTACTGGCACGGTAATGCAAAACTTCTTGCTCAGACATGGCCCTCACTGCAGGGCACTCAACATAGAAGTTCTTCTCAAAAGGGACCAAATTCTTAAAATCCTGCTTTGGAAGTGCAATGTTGTTCAAATCATCCCTAGAAGAACCACCACCGTGTCTGCCTCCTCTCCCGGAGCCCCTAAAACCGTGAGCTCCGGCTCTACCGCCCCCGCCGCCGCCACCACCACGACCTCTTCCACCACCGCTACGACCCATTCTATCACTCACATGACCATAGCCCGCTCTGCCACCGCCTCGACCTACATTAAAGCCTCCGGAAGGAGGCACAAAGGGTGGGACCGGAGCAACGGGTGCGGATCGGAACCCGTTGGGTCCAGGGACGCCGTAGGAAACCGCGCCGCCGCGGCCGACGAAAGACGGCGGCGGAATAGGTCCAACGAAATCACTATCAGAAGAAAACAATAAAAACGAGTTGGTTTTCGTTCAACGAATTGCAAACAGAAGCATGAGAATAATAATAAAATCAACAAACATACGTACCTACGACGGCCGCGAAAAGAAGAGGCGTCAGAATATCTGCTGTCGTAGGGGTTCATCTTTTTAGGGTTTCGAAAAATTCCCAAATTGGGAGGGCGATGAATTTGGGTGGGAGAAATGAATGAATATGAGGGAGGGAGTTGGGAACAGCCGCGCCCACGTTTGCTACAATTTGACAATGACGGAAAGAGACTCCATTCTTTTACTTATTCACACCTCCATTGAATCTACTCTCACCACCCCCACCGTTCAATTCTCCTGCATTTGTGCGCCAATTATTTATTGTGACATTTTCTTAGTGAATGTTAATGATCTCTCACTTTTTATGATTATTTAAAACTTATTAAAAATCACTCATTTTTATAGTTTTAATGACTTTTTCTTGTTTAAGAGAGTGAGACCTATTAACAGAGAATGTTATACAAAAGAATACAAGAGAGTGTTGTTAATATTTTTCAAAAAATAATAAATAAAAATAAATTCATTTAATATATTTTTTCAACATTATACAGTATTATTGCAAAATAACTACACATTTATAGAGGGCTTCTGTGGTAAGTTGCGAAAGAGAGTCTTCAAAAAAATGTATTGTGAATGATAACTACTTACAAACATTGTATTGCTCAAATGAATAAAAATTCAAACAAAATAACAAAATCAATTGAAAAATGTGTACGTGGACGAGTAACCACTATTTAACAAAATATCATGTTTTTTCCCCCATCACTCTCCTCCACCTTATTCCCCCTCTCCCTTTACCATTGCAATTCACTGATTTCTTAACATATAAATCATTTAATTGTGTATGTGAAACTTTTTTAAGTGTATATTAGTGGTTAGTTTTATGTTAGGAAAGAGATTTGAAACCACCATTTCTTCTCCTTTTTTCTTCAATTTTTTTTATTTCTTTTTCAAGTATCAAATAAATCTTATATCTTATAATTTTGTGTAAAAAAGAGAGAGAAGCTTTAGGTTGAGGTTGAAAAAGTAAAACATATAAAAAAAAGTTAGGTTAAAATATGTTGGTGATTCCTTATAAATATTTAGATTTTATGTTTGTTTCACTAAAAAAATCATTTTTGCTCTCTTATAAAATCAAAAAATTGTTTTTTTGTCCTTAACATTTTTTTAGTTCCTAATAAAATATAAATTTTATATTTATTCCTTAATAAAAAATCTCATTTATTATTATCCTTTTGAAAAAGACTAATAACAAATATATATTTTTTATCAGAAAATAAATACAAAAAATTTACTAATTTATCATAAATTAAAAACATGATAAAAAATCAAATTATTTTTTATTAGGAACTCAATGCAAAGAAAAAATTTAATGAAGAACAAACACAAAATTCAATTATTTATTAAGGATTAAAAGTATATTTTAGTAAAAAAATTATAACTAATTTTGTTTTTAGTATTTTTTTTAATTTTAATTAAATTCTTAACTAAAATGTTGATTTTAAATAAACTTATAAACAAACCTTTAGCATCTTGGTTACACCTAATTTTAAACAAACTCCTAACAAAATGCTAATTTTGTTTAGACAAGTCAACGCACATTTGTGCAAGTATAAAAACTTCTAGGAGTGCCTTGTCGATGCTGCCCAAGCAACTCCACCAAACATGAGACATCCTTTGCTTGTAGTGATAGGTACAGACATAAGTTATATATTAATTTTATATATGATATATAAAAGAAGTCAATTTCAATTATTTTAATTTTTATTTAAAATCAAAATAAAAGAAAATATCAGAGAGTAAATAAACATTAGAGTACTTGGTAATTACAATTGTACCCATCTTTTATCAATTATTTTTTTTTCAAATATATCTTTTAAGAGAGATAATCAAACACTAAAAAACTGATATCTCTTAATGAAAATTCTAACATGATTCACAATATTGTGAAAGATTATTGGTATTTATTACTTTTTTATCTTTAATCAAATATGTTAGTTGATATCGTAATTTAATATCTGTATTCCAAAAAAAATAACTTCATTGTAATTTAAATTAAATAAAGCTGTTTATAAAGTTTACAAAATAATAATAATATAATAATATAAATTGTGTAACTAATATCTTTTAAATAGAAATTCCCTCATATCCATTCTACAGCGGAATTCACAATACTTTTATTCCCGAAAATTCATAATATGATGGATATGATATGAGTTCTCTAAGACATTAAGATCCCACTGTTACTTTAGGTCTATGGTTTTTGGGACCATTTACTTCCTCATGATTGAAAGTTGTAACATGATTTCTAAAGCTTGCTTCATTCAGCACACAACGCTGGACAATTCAAATTCAAACTACTTGAGCAGTTGACCCTCTGCTCGCTTTGGCTAGCTTGAGAAATGTGCTAGCAACTACCATTGTCTTCTCTCACCCATCCTGTAAGCAAGGGAAGGGAGATTACAGAGTGAGAGATTATAAAACTAACCAAAACACCCAACCAAATAAAATTAAAAAGTACAAACATAATTACTAAATGTTGGCCATGTTAATCTCTAATGACTTAAATATCTTAAAGATATCTTATACATGATCAAATTTTGTTTGAGTTTCTAATAATTTTTTCATTATTTTAAGTTCATGATATATTAAAGTTTTTGTTTTTGTTTTGAATTTGTATTCTTAATTAAACAATGACGTGACACTAATTAATAATGTTAAAAAAATCAAATTTTAAAATGATATATTATCACTTAACTAATGATTGAAAACAAAATTTTTAATATATCAAAAATTCAAAACAATAAAAAAATTTATTAAGAACTGCAGACAAAATCAATAATTTATCAGGTAACTTAAACATGTTTAATATATCTCTAATTGGTATAAATTATACTCAAGGCTACTATGTGCACTTTTGCAATCAAATTAGTCTAACTTGCCAATGTGTAGATGCAATTTCTTTCATGCAGTGCTGAAATCTATACCTTCCCCCATACAACAGAAGTACAAGAGTTTAGAGAGAAGATCAATAGTTGACAGAACTTGCCTGAAAAGCACATGCACTGAAAGAAGTTGTTTTTCGAGTGACTTTTATTTTGCGATGCTAGGCCATAGGATACCAAGCCATCCATGTAAGGGTCAGACACTAACACCTCGCCGTTATAAACCAAGGTAACTTCACAGGAACTCGGTGCATGTTTCTTTACGAACTCTCCTTTGCTCAATTTGTTCTTGCGCCTATTCAAAATAACAAATTAGAGAAGATAAACAATCTTTAACCTTAAGCAAATCCTTGTGACATTGTCTTATCAAGGACACTTTCTTCTAAAACAAAATTATAGTTGCATTGCTTGTTAAGCAGAACAATCCTTACTAAGGATGAAATTTTACACCCTTTGTCATCCATTTGTGAATGAAACCCAAGTAGTGATAGCATACCGTGTGTAGGGTAGCTTTTTGATTCCGATGACAATGTTGGTTATGTTGAGAATAGAGATGAGGTCCAGAATTGCTTTTTCTGTGTCATTGCTTTCCAGGAGCAACGTTTCTGCAGTTACCTGGGAGAGGAAAAAAACACGGAGACAAATAGGTAGGGATAACAAAAAATATAGAATTAGATTAATTTTAGCATGTGGTTTGTGGTCTAACTCTAGAGATATCATAATGTAATCAAGTCAGTAGTACCTTGGCTTCATTACTCATCTGAATGTACTTTTGCAAAAGATCCTTCCTCTTGTTGTTCACCTCATTCACGTATATTCCCACTTGTTGCTGGGTCAGTTTACTTCTTTCAAACTTACCAACTATCAGATATGTCATTACCACCGAGCACATATCATTTGAGGTTTGAATTTTGAAATTCAGTGTTGGTTTAGATGTATTGTTGATAGACAATGCACAATTTTGATATACTCATGCTACAATTTATATGCAAAACCATTTAATTGAACTGTAATGGCAGAAATTGATATCCCATCATGACACACCACAAACTAATTAAGTCGAGTTTCCTTCGCAATCTCACCAGTAGTAAACATCATACAACCCAAAATAATGTAAATTTTTTGAGTTATAATAATATAGCAATGACATATTGGCATTGTCTCAGACTCTCAGCAAAGAGAGAGCAGAATACTATAGAATGATGTGTAGGAGCAATCATATTCTCTCTAAACATGTAGGTGTCACTTGAACATATTCCAAAGGAAAAGTTCCCAGCAAATCTGTTTTCTGTGTCAAAGTACTAATCTACTGAACTCAGATGGAAAAGTCTTCCTATAGAAACGAGGGTGAAAAAAGAAATGAAAAGATTAGTTTATTTTTTATCGACAAATGTTAATTGTTAGTTTTTTATCGGGAGGAAAGATCGAACCCACATTTCCTTCCTTTTCTTCTTTCTTAACCATTCAACCAACTTTATATCTCTTAAATGAAAAGATTAGTGGTTACCTGGTGTAGGAATCAATGTGATTGGAGAAGAGACATGGATAAGAAAAATCCGGGAACCGGGAGAAACTGCATGATCAAGAGCCCATTTCACTGCATCCAAGTCATCTTTGCCAACAGCCACATAAAGATCATCAACTCTTCTATCTTTGTTGCTTATGCTCTTGCCATCTTCAACTATCTCTACAATTTCTGTTGTCAACGATTGTCTAGAATAGTGGCCATAGTCACCGCTTTCTTCACCAACACCCTCATCATTAACTCTGATTAAACCTTTGATTTCATCGAATGCTCCAGAAACTTCAGGAGTCACTATTTCTTGGGAGTTATAGCCGTAGGAATCTCTGCCATCAACAACATTTCTGTCACTTCTCTTGATATTCCCAAATGTCTGCGCAGTTTCTGACAACCATATTGATCTAGAATAGTAATCCTTTGCTTCTCTTGGGGTGCGATTCACATCTTCCATATCTCTGCTCCTTTGTTTCAACTTCCCTCACACATTACAAATGAGGGTAGGAATAGAAAGAGATTCTCTTTTGTCAATTAAGTATATATTTTTAGGTGAAAAAAACTCTCTCGTCAATATTAGCAGCTCATTGGACATGTCATGAATCCATTCCGACCCTTTTTGTCTTTTTTTTTTGGGCAACATTGTCTTTTGGCTATTTAGTTGTAACAATGTAGGCGTCTTGCTATAATCGCTATAACTTTGACCCCTTCATGATTAGTTTAGGAACATATCATCTTTACCTCTGGACCTCTAATTCTGAAAGGAAGGTTTTTGTGTCCTTGTATTTGAGAAATAATATAGCACAATTTCTAAGATGGTAATGATATCAATGGAATGTATGCATTACATTCTCTAAAGTATCATGATCACATGGATGCTTGGTTTATTGCCAAAAGACAGCAGCCAAATCAACCAGCTAATAGAAATTTCCGAAATGTTATTTGCAATGAAGAGACTAATATATACGGTAATACGTGGAATTGTTTTATGATCTTGCTAAGCAATGTAATAACCTTTCGTTGATGTCAATGCTAAAATCGCTGAACGTCTTAAGCTATCGTGTATCACATTTTAAGGATATATAATAATGACATTGTTTACTTAAGGTGTTAACATTCCAACAACGACTCTTGGCACATCATATGAAATAACAATCATTTGGATGTACTAGAAAAGACCATTATCTTACTCCGATGAGATGCAATAAATTTGGAATATTGTAAATATGTAGTCCTAACTTTAACAGTATGCTTGATTAAAAAAAAGTATAAAAAATGATTTTATACTAATTGTTTGCACCTATGACATCTAAAAGTGTTTGCACCGAAAAACTCCTTCTATGGGCAGTATCACAATTTTCCAGACTACATGGCCAGCACTCAGTCTTTCAAGGCCAAATTGAGGTCTCATGGTGCTCCAAAGCAAACGCCCCGATCCAAGGCCAAAGAAGAGGCTTACCCTCAACGAGATGATGAAGTCTAGGAACAGTTTAAGTGGGGGTAGAATGCTAAGGTCTTGCTCACAGATTCAAGAAGCTATTAATTTTAAGAATGCTGTGATGAGTAAGCTTCAAGAGTATTTAATTATAAGATTTTGATCAATAATTTCATTTTTTATTTCACTGGTAAGTAATTTCATAGTTGATTAAAAACATTAAGATTTCATAAATTATACTAAATTAAATATTGAATAATATAAGTTGTGTACGTCTAAAACCTTAGAGTTTTTGTCACGGCTTTGCACTTAAAAAAGATAAAGATAATGGATGCAAGTAAGGAGATATAGGTACCCAACAAGTAAAGAAATGGAAATTGGAGTTATTACGTGCAAAAATTACTGGTCGGATAGTTTTTTTTTCTTTCCAAATGCGAGTACAAAAATAAATACTATGGTACTTTATTCAAACCTTTTTCATTTTCTTTCCAGCTTATTTTAGGTATTACAAATTTGTGATAAATTATAAATAGAAGATCAATGTGAACCAAACAGAAATAAATAGAACATAATGAAAAAAATAGAAATAAATAGAAGATCAATATATTAGATTAATTTTGATTACTAGATATACCACGGTACAAAAAGTGTATCAGAAATTACAAAAATAAAATAAGTTAAAAAAATATATGATTACAATGTAATAGGAGTGTTGATTAGTTAGGTTATTCATTGGTTTGATTCAACTAACTTGATCATATGAATCAAACCACTTAAGTTGTTGATTTTTTTTAATCATTTTGACCCGAACTAAATCAATAAAACTTAATTTATGTTGGTTTGAGTATTAGGTTTACTCCTAAAAAAAGAGTATAATTAAGGCTTATGTTTTACAACTTGACACTCGCGATTTCACTTCTTTATTATTAATTTTTCCTTTACCGATTTATCTTTTATTTTTTATTCTGTACAAACTCTAAAACTAGATTTTAAATATTATTAATTTTTTCTGGATTAAATCTGGATTGTTCCAAGTACTAAAAAAATGTAGAAATCAGATTTTTTTAAAAAATGTTTTTTAAATTTTTTATTAAAATATTAGAGTCAATAGACTTGAATCCAACCTACCTATTCTTAATCATGTTGGTTTAATTCAATTTTGACGAAAATAATTGTCACAATCAAACTAATTAATTTTGATTAGTTTCTATTTCTATTCTCACTTAAAAGTTAAAATTGAACCAAACACACAAAACATGTAAACATTTTAAAATGTAGTCCATTTGTCAAGTTACAAAGTATTGGCTTAGATTGTTTTACGCATACCAATAAATAAATGAAGAATAATAATTTTATAAAATTAATCTTATCATTATTAATTCATTTTTTATTTTTATAGTCCATATCAATAATATTATAAGGAATATAAGTCAAAAAAATAACTAATCTTATATAAATAACTAAAAAGACAACTTTTGGAAATATTTTGTTTAGACCACGATTGTTATAGAACAGAGAAAAGTAATATATGAAATTAATTTTATTATGAGTCATAAATTTCAAATAAAGAAGAGAATGAATATTTTTTAATAAGTATGAGTTATTGTAAGTATAATAAATATTATATTAATATGGATACACCTCCAATACAAATATCACATAAAAGGGTAAATTTGAATTTGAATAAAAAACTTACTATTATTTTTCGTGACTGGAATATTTCTGTTCGGCACATTCCACGTGAAGCTAACGGTGTGCTGCACAATTTGGCGATCTTGTGAGCTTGCACATTTTTTCCAGACTTGGACTATCCCTCCTCTGGAGTCTGGAATGGATTCTCGTGATGCATTTTTAAGAGACAAGCCTTTCGTATGTTAGCTTTTTTGTTTTGTTGCCTTTCCTCTTTCGTGATGTAACAAAAAAAGAATAAACAACTTAGTTAATTGCTTTTCAAATAAGTGCTTAACTTGTAAGCATTTATGTATAAGCTGTTTGCGGTTTTTACAAACTATTCTGAAAATTTTATTGAAATAAGTTGAATACTTATAAACATACTATAAACTATTTTCATAAGTTCTCAAATATTTAAACCATAAGATAATCTCAAATTTCGACCAGCACCCAAAGTATATGTGATTCCTTACGTTAACATGTCTTTGGAATTTCATTTACTTGATACTGATAGATTGCAGCTAGGATAGATGGATAGGGGCAAAGCTGATTGTCATTAAAAAATATATATATGGATTGAGGCAAAGCGTTCGATCGTGGCAGGGACCAAAATCCCACTATATGATTAGGATGGAGGAACTATCCAAGAAGAAAATAAATGGATGATTATAACCAAGAGCTGCTACATTATCAATTTGTTAAAGTAAGTAACTCAATTAGATTTTAAAAAAAAATGATGTAATGATGATGGTCCCTGTGATAGTGTCATCGTGTACTAATTGCTTAATCACACCTTAGCCCAAATGTCAATTCAGGTAATCCGAAAATAATTAAAGCATAGAATCAAGTTGTGGACACAATTAAACCGTTCAAATCTTGCATTAGTTTTGTAAATTACTGTAGAAAATGCAGCATAAATGACAGGAACTAAAAGGAAGTGGCGGGGTCAAAACATTACTTCCTAAATGGCAACCAATCTTTCTATTTAGATTCCCTTATATATAGACCTTTATCATATTCATATCTAATGAAGTGAAAAATAAAGAAAAGCTTGTGGCGGAGGGAGACTAGTAGTCACTAGTCAGACATGGCATGCAGCACCACTTTACTTGCTGCTATTCTAAAACTTCTCATCATTTTCTTATTCGCAGGTTGGGTTTCTCTTTGGCTTCTGAAGCCAACCCAAATATGGACAACAAAATGGAAACATGCAGAAGATAGCGCCAATGATACAATCTTTGGATACTATGGTCAGAACTTGGAATCTCAACTTCAATGAGTCATACCATGAAAAAATCCCTTCTTGTTTCTCTTGAGTGAATCTGTTAACTACTAAAAAACAGCTCATGAAATTCTTTTAGATCCAATGCAAATTAGAAGTAAAAAGATGGATGATACTACTCTGCAGGTCTTAGCTTCGCTGTGTACACATTTCCTATAGTTGCTATTGCTATACTTGGACTTCTTTTATTGGATTTGAAAGCTGGATATCAAAGAAGCAGGTAATGAGATTAATATCTATTCAAGTGCCGTTCAATTATTGTAATGGACATTTTACTTCAAAATTTGTTTTCCTTGGTACTACAGAAGCGCAAGGAGTCCATCAAAATCAAACTTCTTCTCAAATCCACTGGTGGTGAATAATACACTGAGAATCTTATCCAGTATTGAAATACTGGTAGCTTTCCTTTTTATTGTTTTCTTAGCATGGACCTACTACTCGTATTTCTGCAGACTTCAAAAAGTTGATGCCATACAAATCACTGAAGTTGAATACGTAAGTGTTCTTTTTGATACTCTTGTGTTGGATTTGTAGAAAAGCTATTGTTTCACCGATTGAATAACTTGATTTCAGATGGCAACTCAAGTATCACAAAATAGCAATCCGGTTTGGCTTGCTAGCAGAACCTTGCATGGCTCTGTTGCTTCTTCCTATTCTAAGGGGGTTGGCTGTGTTTCGCATACTTGGCATTCAGTTTGAAGCTTCAGTTAGATACCACACATGGGTCGGAACTGCAATGATTATTTTTGCTACAATACATTGCGCAAGCACTTTGTTGGTCTGGGGGATCAGCCACCATATACAGGATGAGGTGAGAGGTCTAAATTATGTTCCTTCTGTTATTTTAATTTGGAAGCATTTTCTTTATCAGACAAATTTTTCAATATTCATTGAATATACACTAAATACTTGTGGTTGTAGCAAGTGATTAGTTCTCTCATCATATTTTTCAAACAGATATGGAAGTGGCAAAAGACTGGACGCAAATATCTTGCTGGGGAGATTGCATGTGTTGTTGGGCTAGTCATTTGGGTCACTTCACTTCCCCAAATTAGAAGGAGAAAGTTTGAAATCTTCTACTACACACATCATTTGTATGCATTCTTTCCAGTATTTTTCTTGTTTCATGCTGGGGATAGGCACTTTTATCCGGTCTTCCCGGGAATATTCCTTTTTAGCCTTGATAAACTGATCCGAATCATACAATCAAGTCCAAAAACTTGCATGGTTTCAGCTAGAATTTTTCCCAGCAGAGCTGTGGAGCTAATTCTGCCCGAAGATCCAGGTATTTAGTTTCTTTGCAGCAATCTGAAATTTTTTTGGTTACAACAGCAATCTGAAATTGACCATTAGAATTCAAAAGATCAGGAAAAAATTGTACATTTAAACGGTTTTTTTTTAATGATTTGCAGGGATGAAATATAACCCTACTTGCGTTATATATTTGAAGATACCAACCATATCTCATCTTCAATGGCACTCTTTCAGTATAATATCTAGTTCCAGGGCTGATGACCACATTTTGTCTGTGATAATTAAATGTGAAGGGTGGTGGGCTAATTCTCTTTATGACCTGATACATGCTGAACTAGACAAAACTGCGGATACAAGGAAGGGAATACCTGTTGCCATCGAAGGACCTTATGGACCTGCTTCATTAGACTTTTTGAGGTGAGCAAAAACATTATACCTAACACATATAACAGAGCTGTTTATCATAATTTCACGGTTGTCACTTGTCATTGGTTTTCAAGGTCTAATAATCTTATCCTAATGTGAAAACAATTGTAAGCAGATATGATTCCCTTCTTTTGGTTGCTGGAGGAAGTGGAATAACCCCATTTCTGAGCATTTTGGCAGAAACTGATTCATCTACCAGCAAAAGTTGATTTCCCTCGAGAATACAACTTGTGTATGTCATTAAGAAGGCATAAGACTTCTGTCTGTTACATCCAATCTCACATCTGTTACTCAACCAATCAACTGAAAAGTTTCATTTGAATCTGAAATTGTTTGTAACCCAAGAAACACAAGCAGGGGTGGGAATTAGGGAGCTATTAAATGAGTTCTTTAAAGTAAGAATCCTGCAAGTGAACATCATGTGTTCAAATTATGCAGCAGATGGGCCTGAAAGTCCATCTTGGATGGCTGCCATTGCAGGATTTTGCTCCATCACTTTCCTTATTTTCCTTATCTGTTTCAACCGTATTATAATTCATTCTGGAAAGCACTCCAAAATGGCCAAAGAAAAGACTCCCTCTTGGGCTGTGGATCTTCTTCTGATAGCTGCTTTTATCCTAGCTTTAGCTTGCAGCGCCTCGGTGGCAGCTATTTTGAGATGGAGAAGGCCGAGGAAAGGGATTCCGCAAAGATCGCATAGAGAAATCAACCCCCTTGATCTAAGTTCATCTTTACTTATGTTTCTAATACATATTGACAAATCAGTTGACAACTTATTAAACTATGAATTGAACAGATACATTTGGCAAGCTCCGAAATGAAATCGGTGGATCTAATAGCGGAGTTTTGGTTTGTGGACCTGAGAGCATGAAGGAATCAGTGGCGTTTGCATGCCAGCAGGAATCCGAGTGTTTTAAAGTTAGTGGAAAGAGAACAGAATCTTGCTTCACTTTCCACTCTCTAAACTTCACGCTGTAGCAGTCCAAGTATGGCTAACCAAACTTGTGCGTTCTATCAAGGCATGGATCTCAGAAAGCTTTCTGAGTGCCCCCGTTTATCTATCATTAGATATTTGAATGTAATACTCCAAAAAGGCGAAAGATTTAGGTAGTGTTCCACAAGTATTATTACTATACATTTGAATGTAATAATAGTCAAAAGGTGAAAGATATAGGTACTGTTCCATAGATAGTTTTGTTTTTTTCCAATAAAAACACGATTAGTATTAAGTGTTAAAGTCTATGAAGTACTGACACTCACACGGATATCGAACACGACACGGACACGTGAACACCTGTCAAACACATCAAACTCGCGTTGGCGTCGTGTCGTGTCGGACACCGGACATGACAAGGAAGTCGGGTGTCCGTGGTGCTTCATAGGTTATAGCTTTATCAATGAAAACACTGCACATGTAATATAATAACTGTTACACGTGCTGTATTTTCGTTAGAAAACGGAATTATTGAATAGTATCATAGTTTTGTCCTAATCAAAACATCCTTTTACTTTTTTTTCTCCCAAAGAATGTGGTTGCGATGTTCTGCTATCAATGTTCACATCTGACTGTAATCAAAGTATCGTATACAAAGATTGCATTCAAAATATCCTCCTCTTGTTATCTTCGGATGCGATTTTCAAGTTGATCAGGAAAGTTTCAAAACATGTGTGCTGCGTGCAGACTGCGACACCTGTTAATGCTCGTATATGTGTAGTCATTTTCATTCATGCAGAATATAGTTACAATATACAAATTTCCATTTATACAGACAAAGGTAACGAACCACAGAGGAAAGCAAGCCAATCACGCTTTGAGATACAAGTGACCCTAATAGGTTGAACCTTACCTGTTGACTAAAACTATAATTAAAAACTAGTTTTGCTTTTGCCTTGATCATGTACAATGCACGATGGAGAGTC
Organism: Glycine max; assembly: GCF_000004515.6. Lineage (NCBI taxonomy): Eukaryota > Viridiplantae > Streptophyta > Magnoliopsida > Fabales > Fabaceae > Glycine > Glycine max. Next base: position 3,832,036 of record NC_038241.2, read on the forward strand.
AAGATGGACTTTGATTGAAACTATAAGAAATCCAATAATAAAAAGCAAAACAAACAAATACACATCAAATCAAACCGCAATCTAGCAAAATCCATTCACAACGAGGAAAAAAAAAAATAAGTCTAATATGTACAGTGAAAAAAATCTCAAACTCGTGCAAAAAAAAAAAAACTCAAACAGGAGGAGGGGAGGGTTGCAAGGGCGCAGTCTCATCCATATCCTTGCCGCCGCGAACCAAATCGGACAAGACTTTTCCGGGGGCCTCCTGCGGCTCCTCTCCGAGGAGAAGCGCAACGACCTCCTTCATGGTGGGTCTCCTCTGAGGATCAGGGTGGCAACAAGCCAACCCAAGCTTCAACACCATCTCCACATCTCCCTCATCGTACTCCCCTCTAATCCACGCATCCGCAGCCTCGCGCGCGCAACCCTTGGCGTACAGCTCCCTCACCCAATCAATGAGCACCACCTCCTCCTCCGCCACCGACGTCTCAATCGGCCGCCTCCCGCACGCCACCTCCAGCAGCACCACCCCGAAGCTGTACACGTCACTCGCCGAAGTCGGCGCTGCAACCGTGGCCAGCTCCGGCGCCAAGTAGCCCAACGTCCCCACCACACGTGTGGTGTTGGGAACCTCCCCGTGCGTGTAAAGCTTGGCCAAACCAAAGTCCCCTAATCTCCCTCTCATGTCGGCGTCCAACAAAATGTTGCTCGATTTGATGTCCCTGTGAATAACAACCTGGTCCCAACCGTGGTGAAGGTAGTTAAGCCCCTCTGCCACGTCGACAAGGATACGACGGCGTTGCTCCCACCCCAGAAGCTTCTCCGACTTATCGAAAACCCACTTGTTGAGACTCCCGTTGGGCATGTAATCATAAACCAACATAAGCTCGTTCCCCTTTCTGCACCACCCTCTCATTTGAACCAAGTTCTTGTGCTGAAGCCTCCCCATGCTTGAAATCTCCGCCATGAATTCCCGCAACCCTTGCTTCGAATCGTGGTTCACGCACTTCACCGCAATTTGCGTATGGTTCGGTAACGTCCCTCTGTACACTCTCCCGAACCCTCCAGAACCTAACAGCATCTCCTTCCGAAACTCCCCCGTCGCCGAACTTAACTCCTCGTAGGAAAATCTGTGCGGCCAGTACTCTAGCTCCCAGTCTTCGATCTCGTCTTCTTCCTCTTTCGCTTTGTTCATTCGCCACCATAGGTAAAAACCAGAAGCGCATATAAGGACAAATACAAAACAACCGACGACAATTCCCGCTATTGCGCCGCCGGAGATCGAGGAAGAAGACGATTCTAGTTGAAACACTGGTAAATTCGTTGTGTTGAGCTCCTTTGCAGGTCCCGAATCGCTGAAGCTCCATGCGAGAACTCTCTGCGCCTCGATCCAGTTCGTTTTCGAAGCGGAAAACCCTACGTACATGTCGGCGGACACGTAGTCAGCTATGGCAGGATTCTGATACGAAAGCGAGGGTTTCGTAGGGCGCGAAACGCCGACTGGCGCGACGGTTACGTTGAACTCGAGATTCTCGCCGTTGAAGTCGATCCAGGCGTGGATGTTCTGGCCGGTGCGCATGCGCACCGGGACGAAGGCGCCGGACGAGTTGAAGTAGCCGGCGGTGGTGGCGTTTATGGATTCAATGTTGTTGAGGTCGATTCCGATGTGGTTGTCGTCGATGTCGTTGAACTCGGGGTTCCGGCCGGTGTCGAATTCGACGGCGACGAGGGGGAAAACGGAGGGGGAGGTTGCGTTGGTGAATAGGCCGAAGTACTGGCTGGCGAGGGCGCCGGGAGGGTTGGTGGTGTTGCAGAGGACGAAGGCGAGACCGAAGCCGGGGCTGGTAGAGATCTGCGGCAAGATGGAGAAGACAAAAGAAGTGGAGAAGGAAGAAATGGAAGAGTTTGTTTTGGTCATGGGGATTTTGATGGGGTAGAAGGCGCGGCCGTAGGAGTATTGGTTGGAGTCGTTGTTCATGCGGATGACGGAGGCGTCGACGCGGGCATCTTTGATGAGAGTGAGGTTGGTGACGCCGGCGAAGGAGTTGAATAGGAAGTCAAGAGAAAGTGTGGGAGTAAGGAAGAGAGAGAGGTGGAGGAGAATCAGGAACACCGTGCCGGAAAATAGCGTTTCGGCGGCGACGGGGGAATTGGAAGGAGACATCGGTGTGGGTGGAATAGAGGAGTTGTCCTTGTCCCCCTCAAGCCTCAAGGCAAGGCCAAGTGTGTTTTGAGTTACATAAATGGTTAGGATTGTTTGGGTTAGCAAATCATAAATGTTTGAACCTTCGTTCAACAACGTTGAATACTAATAAATACAGTACAATGACTTTTATTAAATAAATACTACATTTTTTAGGTTTTTTTTTTTTACCAAATGTTGATTAGTGTCTTAAAAATATATTGATTATAGAATTAAAGTAAAAATATTTTCATTAAAGGATGATAGCTAGATTATGTTATTCCTGATTTTTTTTTGTATGTTCTGGTATAATTTACATAACCAATATCTTATTTTAAATTTAAAAATACTGATTAACAAGATTTTTTTTTAATATTGTTCTTAGTTGTACACTTTTTCTTTCCAATTATATGATATTTAGATTTTAATACAAGTATTAAAAAATGTAATTAATTTATTAAATTTTATAAGAAATATTAATTTCCTAGTGCATGTTTTATCTCTTTAATTTATTACTATTCATTCTTCTATATATTATTTTCAGATGATGATGTTAAAAAAATATTTAATGTAATATTAATTTTATAAAACTACATCTATTTTTAAACAATTTTTTTCTAAGAAGTCAGAACGGATGGAGTACTTGTTAAGTAAAAAATAAATTGTTAGTATTACTTTTATTTAATGCTTATTATTTTAAAGTGTTAAGAATATTAATAAAAAGATACAACAATAAAACTCAATTCAACGACCAATATCACTGAAGGTTCCTAATAAAAAAAAGGAAAAGTTATCACTGGATACCGTCAGCAGTCGAATGCATAGACTTTAAGCTGTACCCACTGTATCTTTTTTTATAGTGCCTTTTTAAAAGTCCACTTGCAATTTAACATATGAACATGTTGAGAATGTTTATATGGGTTTCTTTTTAAGAAGGTTAAATATAATTTTTGGCTGTGTAAATATATTTTTCAAAATGTCCACATTACGTGTGATTTATCTTAATGATCTATTAAATTGAGTAGATAAAAATAATAAAACAAATTATATTCTTATTTCTTGATTTTTTTTCTTTTTTTTTAGTTTTATTCAATACTCTCGGTTTAATGTCCATGAATCCTACCTCTTAGTTGACATGGCTCAATTTTTTTTGTCTCTGATCAACTTTGTGATTTTGATCCTTTGTTAATTTGATTAAGTGTTTAGTATCAGGTTTTTTTGTGCAAAGTTTCAGGACTTTTATTTGTCCCATGTTTAATTTTGACTTGATTGTGTATTTTTTGCTAAGTCTTGACAAGTTGTTAACTCAAATTTTGGCCCTGATCAACTTGATTTGTGGCATTCTCAATTTTGACTTGGTGGTCTATTCTTGAATAAGTGAAGGACAAAAAATAAAAATTTAAGTCCTGGAACTATATAAAAAAAAAAATAGGACTCCCAAATTAAGGAAATACAATAGTTAAACAAATTCTATCTCTTAAGATTGACATTGATGTCTTGGAAAATGTTTAAGATAAATAAAAATGTTACATATATTCATTTCTGTGGTAAAAACAAACGTGTGCCATGTTGATGTTTTTTTTTTATCAAGCCACTGATAACAAATATACTGATCTTGTGACCAAAAATAACCTTATGATTAACTCTAATGAAGATGTTATTATCTCTTATTGTGGTGAACCTGTCATACTGTTAATGATAATTAACGTGCAATTTTTTCACTACACCAAACAAATGAAGTGTACTCACTTCCACTCTCTTATCTCTTTCCTTTCCAACATATTTCTTACCGAATAAACAGATTATAGGGGTTAAAGCAAAAATTAATTCATTTCATGAATATAACTTTTGAAGTTAAACTCCTAACTACAAGAAAAGTCTCTTACTCAAACCGGTAAAATTTTATATCTGCTGTGACGTAGAAATGTTTTCATCTTTACTGCTATTTCTTAGTACGCCTTCGATAAATTCCTAGTCATGATTAATTTGATTGGACCTAAAACAATATAAATTGAAAAGCAGTACGGTTATTGTATGGGTGGTAAACAAATTTAATACTTAACCCGTCACTCAAATTAACTAAATCAAAATATTTTCCTTTTCATTATTTAATGCATCGTTTTCAGAAGAAAATTGTAAGAAATATTCTTATTGTTCTATTCCATTGTCAATATCTTATTTCATAGTTGAGTGTTGAGTGATGACCGTCAACCTAACTAACTAATACTAGAAACCAACAAATGCATCAACTTTTGGATCTTATATATAAAAAATAAAAGATAACATTTTCTTAATCTTAATTATAACAAACATAGGATTATTTTCAGAGGTAGATGCACTTGCAATGGTGTGGGGTTGGACAATTGTCACCACAAGAATTCTTCTTTTATGTGCATTTGTGTAAAAAAAAAAAGATTTTTTTCCCATAAAAAATAGATATTACCACATAAGATAATTTATCTTTAAATAAATATAAGAAATTAAAAAAAATTGATCCTAACTTCACTATTTAATCTTTTAACTTATTAGATAAAGTAGTAAAGTTAGGATCAATTTTTTCTTGCAATTATAATTTGTAAAAATTTAATATTTTATATTTATTTTGTCATGATATTATGTATTTTTTTAAAAAAACTTATGATATTTTTCTCTTGAAAAATATAATAAACTACTTAGTTATTTATGTTTTTTATGCTTATTTTTTTTAAAAAAATCACTTGTAATTCCTAAACAAATTTTTAACTTATTTATCATGAAAGGGAATGCATTTATTAAGCTATCAAAAATCAAGGTAGACTCGTTTATTATTAAATTATCTTTTGATTACTTAAATTATTTAATATCATGGTTAGTTTTGGAATAAAAATATAATTTATAAAAAATTAACCAATCTAATCATTTTTATTGCTCTTGGTTAATTAGATAGTTGTTTATTTATACATAAGACTGGGGTGGTATTATATGATACTTTTAAAAATATAAGAAAAAATGAATATGTAAATTAATAATATTTAAAATAAAATTTAAAATGTATATAAATAATCATATAATTCAGAAATTATTTAAGTTAAATTTTAAAATATGAGTTACAAGATTAAATTATAAAATTTAAATAATTAATTTAAAATACATAAAATTTAAAATTTGTTAACATTTCAAAATAATACGTATTTTATTATAGTCAAGGGTTAAAAATGTTTTAAAAATTAACGATTTTTCCTTTGCATTATACAAAATAAATGATTAGTTTAGATAATTAAAAATTATAATCATTAATATTTTGAATATGTAAATTATAGTTCTTCATGATTGATTTGCAGCAAAAGTGGGTATGGCAGCAACTTTTATTCTTATCTCTTGGCCTAACTTTTTTAAAGATAATTTATATTTTTTTTATTAACAAATGTTAATGGTTAGATTTTTATAAATAGAAAATTGAACCCGTACTATTTTATTCTTCTTCTTCTTTTCTAACCCTCCAACTAATCTTATATTTCCGTAATCTTCAATCTTGAATGTTGGGGAAGCTCAAAAAAGCACTTCTAAGTTCGTGAATGATCCATTGTTAAGACGCAACAAATTCATCTTCCAAGGTACATATGTACCCTTGATGCTGCAGTTGGGGGCTTCTCGCTCATCACACTTTCTGGGACATTGTATGTGCAGTGGGAGGGAAAAGGTGTGGGAATTTTTTGCCATAATAAAATTACATTTCTGTTTTGTTAAAAAGAAACAACAGAAATATGATTCTGTTGTCGTACACACGGAATCAAATTTATGCTACACACTGGGATGAAAAAATTAACTTAATGTATAATATGATTACTTTGTATATATATAACATGATCATATTTTTATTGGTTTTTTTTTCCACCTCAAATAATAACGGAAACATGATCATGCTGCATACTTGTACAGTAGAATCATATTTATGTGATATTTTGTTTTTTCACCCTCCATTTATGTAACTAAAAGGCACTCACATGGACTCTGTCAATAACAATACCCACTACAATAATTATAGAGTCAATCTCCAACAAAAGAAAAAAAAATGTTGAAGAGTCAACTTCTCACAAAACTTCCATTTATCATAGCTAGTGCATTTTTGTTTTATTGTTGTAAGACTTTTGGAACAAAATGAGATTCATAAAAATATCAAATATTTTAATTTGCAAAATTGAGTTTGTGGACCATTAAATTTTGTTGAAATTTATGCACCACATTTTGAACGGAAAAACCATACATAGTCCTAATTTAGTACTAGTCTTTGCTTGTGGCAATGAGAATAATGAATCCTTCCTTTATTGCCAAATAGGTTTGATTAAATTTTAAGTTGACATAATTGGATTGTATTTGATTTTAGTTTTCCGATTTTTTCAAATTAATTAAGTTATTTTTTTTATAAAAAAAGTAATTTAAGTTTCTGTTTTTTTTTTATAAAAAATTCACACTTTGTTAATTTTTTATTTAATGTATTTTATAAATTGAATAGATTATATTTTATTTCATTTAAAATTTATTAAGTAAAGCATTAAATTTTACACAGAATAAAAAATATCACAATTTTTCATTGTCAAATTTTAATCTCCCATTTTTATAAATTTTTTTACATCATACTAAGTTTTTAGTAAATTTCATATTTTAAAATTATTTTATATAAAAGTACATCATTAATTTCTGAATATTTAAATATAAATTAAGAAATTTAAGTAAAATAGTAATGACAGAATACATTTGCTTAATTTTTTAGAAAGACTTAATTAATTTGAAAAATATTCAAAAAAAAATGAAAAGTGTACACGATTCTAAATAAAAGGACTGAATATTCAATTAAAATTATAAAAAAATAAAAATGAAAATTAATCAGTTTAAGATTATATTATGTTTTGAATCTTAAAAAATATTTCTATATAATGTTTTTTCATCTTTATTCTACCTTATTTGGGGATCATTTTCTAACATTTTTTAAAAACCATTGCTTCACTTTTCTTGTAGACTTTTTTCCCCCACCAAAATTGGTACTTTTGCAAAACTATTTAGCAGTATGGGTATTTTAGAAAATTATTTACCTATTGGGATGATTCTTGTGATCTATAAGATTTAGGAGGTGTTATTGTGAATGATATCCTATGTCACAATTTTCACTTAATATAACATTGACTTAAATGTATTAACAAAACACAATATATCATTCAGGAAAACATCTCTTACATTTCATGTGACAAAACAATAAATAGTCTTATAAAACATCCACTTAATTAATTTTGTGAAATAATTCATTTTCTTAGAAAAAGGTTTTCTTTTCTTCCCCCTAACTAACATCACTCACTCTATCCCTCTCCACCTCTTTTTTCTTTTTCTTTTTTTCATCTGCACCCGGTTTTTCTTATTTTCTGCAGTCGAATTCTGTCTCAATACATTGGGCCTTACCTTTGGGAAAGTTGATATTCAACACATGGAATATTCTTTAGTTGAGGATGCCCACTGTATATGGACCTATATGCAAACCGAAACAGGCAAAAATATTTGTAGATTGTGTGATTTTTTTTTTTTATCAACACCGCACTTTTATTCGTGAAATTATTTGTAGATACTGTGATTTTTTATCAACCCCGCACTAAGCACACAATGACATGTCATTAATTTATATTAACAACTCAAATAACTTGCAGTACTATACTGTCATTTTACATTTGCTAACCAGAAAAAAAGTTATTTTACATTCATAATAGTTATATATTATTTTTTAATCGATAAATATTAATTTATTTATTTTGTTAAAAATATTAGTGAGAAATATTTGAACTTACGACCTATCTTTCTCTAAGATCTCTCTTTTTCCTTTATCATTTCTCAACCATTGACATAATCTTATATCTTTTAGTTATATATCCTGGATTGATTTATGTAATTTGTGCAAATAACTATATATGCACGGTGGATGAATAAATAAAAATCGTCAAAAATTAATTAAAAAAATCTCTATAATTTATGTGAACGTGAACTGATATCTAGGAACCTTTCATACGAATCAAAAGACACAGAAAAAGTGTTAATGTCATTTATCGAAATACATTGCTTATAGGGTTTAAATTAATTTTCCCTTGTATAGAAAAATAACAACTTTTCCTCATCAGCAGTTTCATTGAATAAATATCATCACAATAACTTCTACTGAAAAATCAAATTTTGTGAAACATGTATAAATGAAGGGAACTCAACTCAGTTTATAAAGGTCAAGTTCCTCGGTTAAATTATGCATGTTTCATACGATTTAATTTTAGAGGTTACTAGGGTGATATTTCCTTAATAGGTAAATTAAAAGACTAATGTGAGAACGCCTAACGATGGAGGGAACAAACTAATTGATTATTTATAATTTTAAAAATTATTCTGTCATTTTTGTAATTTAAAAGACTTATTTGTTTAAAAATTACAATTTCAGGGAATAAATTGATTGATAATTAATGACTTCAAAAACCATCTAACCATTTTATTAACTTCAAGCACCAATTTGATCAACCATTATAATTATTTTCGATCAAGTTTAAATTCAATTTTTACACCAAAGGGTATAGATCAATTGGTTAAATAAATTGCATAAATTATTATAAACCTTCTGATATTTATTTTTTATTCATATGGATCAAAATATATTTTTATTTGTACAAAAAATAATTATAAAAAAGTTATTTTATTTTACAAGTAATACTAAACTTGTAGACTTGTACTTGTTTAAGTATAACTAAACTTTAAAACAAGAATTCGTTTCACATCAGTTAAAAAATCGAAATTTATAAAAATACTTCACTAAAAAATCAAGGCTCTAAAAACTTGCAGTTGTTTGAAAGAAATATGGTGCTAAATCCATAATGGATTACTTATGAAATCGAAATTGATTGCTATCTCATCTAAATTTAGTTGTTGATGTTTTTCTTAGTTTCAAATGCTAAAATAAAAGCGGAATAAAATTTAAGACTAAATTAGTCAATTACTTACCATAACACCTGGCAATCTGTGGCATGCCCTCAGTTGCACACGTGTCGTCAACATAGGCATATATACAAATATAAGTACAATAATTGTACTTTTTAATAAATCTTCTTGGCTCATAATATTTTTCTTAAACATTTTTCCTAAAAAGTTCTTGAGTATTTTTCCTAAATGTTTTACTGTAATATATAAAGGATTTATCCTACTTGTACATATATGATAAAGGAATGCATTTAATCTTTATTTTTATTCTTTAGTTATCAATTTTTCTCTTTATCAAGGAGTAAAGTAACTTGGTAGACAAATATTTTATTCTCACGATTTATTTTATATTGAAAGTCAAAATTAAAATTTTAGATTCCTTAATTCAGAAACATAAATCAGTGTGAAGTTGTGTCGTTGATATCTAATTATCTAATTTATATATGTTGGCTACAGTACAATTTAATTTTTTATCTTTAGCCAATAAACCAGCTTCTCCGGTTTCAGGTGTGGGGTCTCTGATGAGTCAGAAGAGAAGCATACTGAGACAGCAGCATATGGAACCGAGTCACTGAGACGGATCAGAATGTCAGTCCAACTGGGTCAAGGGGGCTATGCTGAATAATAGTGGTAATGTCGTGACATTATTGTTTCATTTGCTAAGTTATCGTAACATTCGTAACTCACATGGATTTAACAGTGCCCAGTTATTATTATGGCTCCAAGCTAATTTTGTTTAGTTGAGAATTGAAAAAAGGGATGCAGGAAACATGATAGAGTTTAACATGCCACTTTGATGTAAGATGTTTCAATTTTATTAATTTGAACTGAGATATGGACAACGATTGCCTAACATGATATAATTAAAAGAATCTGTTGTGAGTCGTAGGTTTCATGGTGTTTGCGGTCATAATTGAACGACGATTGTGTTTTCAAATCCACCTGAGGTAAGAGTGAAAAAGTATGAAACAAATTACAGGCATCATTAAAGGGTACTTCTATCAATTGTCATCTCTAGCTTACCTACTTTAGAATATATATCATGTTTAACAACCTAGCTAAGAGAATAAATTAATACATTTTTAATCTATGTCATATATTTATCTAAAAATATTTTAACATTTTATACCCACAATCCTCTTATTTATGCATTTTTATTTGTTTATAATATGTTAATATAATGTTTTGTTTTCCGAACAACTTATTTATTATTATATAATAAAATAAATTACACTCCCACTTTAAGAGCAATTTTTTTTAACAATATCCTTCAGGTATAGTTTCCTTCTATGTCTGGATTAACTTTACTGCCGTTCTTTCGACCTCTTAGTTTGCTCATTATTTGTAACATGGAGAATTGATGACGATGGGAAATATTTAAGAGGAGTTGGATGATTGTCCACCTTATTTTAGGATTGATTGGGATAGAGGACAGAGAGAAATAAAGAGAAAAGGAAAAAATAACAGATGTTAATCAAAGTCATGAGTGTTGTTCTGAAAAAAAAGAAAAGAAATAAAAAAAGAAAAACAATAAACTAAAAATGAGATGAAAGAAATAATAAAATGTTATTATTAATATGATCATCATTATGAACATTATTATTATTATCATTGTCTATGTTGTTGTTAATGCACAAACATATTCTCAAAATAATTTTAAAATGATAGAAAGTTTTTAAAACAAGTTTATTTTTGAAACTAAAGTTAAAAAAAAACTAAGACTAATTTTAAAAACTAAAGTTTAGTTGTGATTTTTAAAATATGTAAAACTTAGTAGTAAAAACAACTCCAAATAAATCTTAAAATAATCTAGAGTAAGTTGGTTTAGGTGTATGATAGTAAATAGTTGAAAGTTGAAACTCACTTACAAATGGCCTTGAAATACGCAACCCTAAAAAAATTTCCCTTCCCCTAAAGCCTGACGCTGCCTATAAATGGCCTTGAAAGTTGAAACTCACTTACAAGAGTTTTCAAGCACCAAACACTTTCCCTCTTCATTCCTCAACGAAACTTGTCTCTAATTAACCAAATCGCCAGACCCAGTCATGGAATCCAAACCCAAAGATAATAATACTATTCACGATCTTTTTTATCATTTGGGGACAATTTTTTGTCCCCAAATTACCAATTGGTGGAGGGTTTTGAATAATTATCCAATAAGGATAAGTGATAGGTGCATTTACAACTTTGTCATTGAAGTCGAACTCCCTTTTAGAACTTCTCTGGTTTTTTTCTCGAAATAGAGAAGTCGTTGACAAAGCTACGAGTTTACCTTATTATCACTATTTTTTTATGAAGTCGTAAACCTACACACGACTTGTAAAATTATTCCCCTTTTTATATATTTTTTATATCAAAATCGTAAAAATCCTAGAGACTTTATTTATATTTTTAATCATATTTTGAAGTTGTGGTTGGATCCACAATTTGTTTCTTTCTTTTAAATTTTTTATGTATCTTACTTTTTTATTGTAGAGTTGCTTTGATATGATTTTTTGGTCCAAAATGTTTTGCTTTAAAATTTTCTTTAATTTATTTTAAACATTTGTGAATTATTAATTTTTTCTAATATTATAAATTATTATTTATTTTCTTTATTTAAAATAATATAAACAAAAAAATTAATTTTTTAAGAAGTAAAGGACATAATCGTAATAATTATCAATTTAAGTAAATATTAAATATGGTGTGAAATTTTCAATTAGGTGTTGTGGTTAATTTGTATTGTTCATGATATGTTAATGTATTGTATTGTTTTTTTTAACATGTTATTTTATTAGTAAATAATTTTTTGTGCTTAATATTTGTTTCAGGTTAAATATTAACCTCACACTTGATAAGCTGACATTGTCTCTCTTAATTAGATAGTATTGACCCGCGATAATTGTTTCGGAATAAATATTAACCTCACACATCACAAACACATGACACACGACTTGGTAATGAGAAACGACTTAAAAATTATAAATCATGTATAAATCTGTTCCGGAGTAAATATGAACTTCACACGTCATAAACATTTGACATGAAGCAAAATATAAGATAAATGACTTAAAAATTAAAGTCGAGTACAAATTTACGCAGCCAACCAAAGTATGAGGTGTGCTCTAATGATAAATAGATTCTGAATGACCTCGATATAACTTTCAAAATAAAATATTTAACACAAATATTTATAATAAGTCATGTGACTGATAACATCACGTAAGAACACATTAAAATTAGACATTCTGTAACCACAAATACCAAATACAACATAATTTAATACCACGAAAATTCAAAGATGTCTCTTTTCCCAATTCTCTCTAAACTTTCTCTAACCTCTCTCTAGCTCTCTTCTTCTCTTCAAACGGTAATGCTTTTTACAAGACAAATCCCACTCCGCTTCCTACACCATAATAATATTAAAATCAATTCATTAAATAAAATTAATTCAAGTCTCAATGTTTTTATACTAACAAATTTATCAAAATCAAAGTCGCTTTCCATTTCACAAAGAGCTGCACATATTGCTATTGCCTTCTCTCTCTCAAATTTATACCGTTACTTTTTGTTATCAGTACTGGACTGCTAGTATTTTTTTCCCCCCTTCAACTGGTGTATTCTTGAGTTGTTTTGTCAATTTCATGGATGTTCATTGCTGAGGAAGATCAAGAAGAGCAAGAGGCACCAGTAATTAAGATATCAAGAAAAGAAAAATATAAATCCATCTCCATGGGAAGCAAGGAAAACCGGAATTGCAGTTAGAAGTTAGATTCTGGCAGATTGCTACTGGTTCTTGAGTCCCTCTCTTCCAAAGAAAAGTCAAGAAACGAATAGCATTAGTATTCGTAGTTTCCTATTGTCATTGTCTGAACTCGTCAAAATATCATTGCTTTCTTCTTACCTTTACATAGACTTTTTTTTTTTTTTTTTTTACAGAAAAGGGTTTTAAGATAAATTCCTGCTTTATCTCATCTCAAATCTGTAACTCGAGCAATTGTTGAAACATAAGTTGATACAATTTAAAGAGATGAATCGTAAATGTTGATTGATTATGTATAAGAAAGTATACAAATGGACGGGAAAACAAACTATGGAAGTATGTTATAAATGTGGAATTACACAATACAAAATTAATTAGGTAGCTGGAATCATAGCATATTCTTACAAACGATAGAAAATTGGGTATTGATGCATATCTTCTTCAATCAGTTTCTTGCCCAAATTCTTCACCCTCTGATTCCTCAGCATTGTCAGCATCATTGTCAACCTATTCCTTGTCATTTTCGTTAGTGGTTTTCCCTGTCACAATCAAGTTGCTGCTTATCTTCCTGCTGATTCGTTGCACAGTTGTGGGTCATGTTCACATTATTTGTTTGTAAGTATAAAAACATACATGAGTTGGAGGCAAGGAAAAAAGAAAAAAGAAAAACAAAAGATATGCAAAGACTACCTTAGTTAACGGGTATATTACATACTTCTATGTACAGAAATATGTATGAAGTCTATGGACTACCTTAGTTAACGGACTATCCATTATTCATTCAAAATTATAGATTCTAATTTGCACATATCTGACAGCTAGTTCAAAATAATCAAAGCTAGCAGTAAGTTCAAGGTTAACAAATGTTGAAAAGGAGTGTGAATCTATAAATTAGTAGCCAAAATAAACCTTTCTAAAGATTCAGCTGTTAGGTGCTGACAACAAAAGCACCACATGACCCCATCCAAATCATATCACCCCTTCAGAGGGCCATAGTCCTACAAAAGTGAGGGAGGAAGAATATATTAATATACCCTTAGAGCAACTTTATCCTCGTATTGAATTGGGTTGCTCAATTTCCTCTCTAGTATAAATTGCATACCAAAATGGTAGTCCTGTTATTTTTATTTTTTTTAAGATACAGTTGCTTCTGGAAACAGCTCTCAAGCAACTTTATTACATTTCATTACTTTCTAATGGCGCAACTTAGCAACAATAGCTTAACAAGGTATGCTCTTATAAACATTTTAAATTTTTCATGAATTTAGATTTTCTCTAGCTAACATGACAATACATAATATCATCCCTCCAAGCTGGGATGTCTATCTCGTTCCCCCCTTCCAAATGAAAATCCTCACACTAAATATGATCTTCCTAATTCTACATGGTTTTAGCACTTGTCCAAAACTCCCAATCATGTCATACATTAATATGAAAACCCGTCACAAGTATCAGCTAAAGTGCCTATTAAAATGCACAATGTTGATTTTTAATGTAAATTTGTATTATATAGAATACAGAAAATAAAACTCTAATTTTAATTAAGCAACAATACTAAAAATATCTAAAAAATTATGGCAAATTCTATGTATCTTCGTATCTTATCAATAAAACATGTAAAAAGTAAAAAACTCATTTTTTAAATATACTTTTTACATGCTTTCTGACAAATATTTAAGCACTAACAAAGAACTTATAATTAAACATCAAATTATAATTATCTAAATACTTTAAATAATAAAAATATATTAAACCAATTTTTTAGTTGATCTCAACAAATTTATTCTGAGATGTTAAAATCCATTTAAGAGATTGACCTTTTCCATAAGATATTTTATAAATAAGCATGAGTGAGAAATCAAACTTATAATCACATACTTGGAACAAAATTATCTACCCATGTTACACTATGTTGGTCTTGGGAACGTTTTTTACCCATATGGAATGGTTGGTTATTCCCGAAGTTAAAAAAGAATTACATTCCATAATGTAATTTTACATTCACGAATGAACATCTCAAAGGGAAGAAGAAAATGCACTAAAGCAACATGGTAAGTGCAGGGAAGCAATAGCCGACTAATCAAAGCCATTGGCCCAATGGGGCGTCCAACATAAAAAAAAAAAAAAGAAGAAAAATCAAAGCCCTTCTACAACAGGACTTAAATAAATGGATTTTGGTGATTTTGGCCCCACACATACGATGAAAGAAACGAACTATAACTAACTGAACACCAGCTATTTCGAATCTCAGGTCAGCAGCATCTATATAGTCTGAAGCCATAAGACATTGATTCACATTTTGGCTCTGTGAGTTAGTCTCATTTCACCGCCATGGATCCCCACCCAGGAAACCACCCCATTCTCTCCTACGTCATGTCCCGTCTCCCTTCCTTCGGCGCCAGAACCCCCACCGCCGTTTCCCCTTCCCATTCCCATAATTTCGACATCGAACAACCACCTTCCTCTTCTTCTCCTTCATCCGTCGTCGGCCAAATGCCCAATCTCGCCGACCCTGAAATGTTGGCCTCCATGACCCGCGCCATCTCCGACGTCTCCCAGACCCGATCCGTCCTCAAGCTCATCGGGGCCCGCCCCACCCACGAGCAGGTGGACGACGCCAAGGCCAGACTCGCCGACCTCGAGGCCCATCTCTCCCGCCAGCTCCAAGAGATCGTGGGCCTCCCCAGGCCCCCCGAGATCGACGAGCCCCGCTGGCGGGCCCATGTCGCCGAGAAAGAAAATGCCATTAAGGAATCCACGGAGAAAGAGAAGCGCGTCCTCAAGTCGCTGATTCAGCTCGACCAGATGCACGATTCCTACGAGAAGCTCCTCAAGGACGCCGAGAAGCGACTCGTCAAGATTTACGAGGGCGATGGCGAAAGCGACAACGACAACAACAACGACAACGAGGGTGAGGTAAAAGAAGAGGTTGAGGAGATACTGCATGAGGCCCACGGAAAAGGCATCGAGCGGGTGGATCTTTCCGGGAAGCGCCTCAAGCTCCTGCCTCCAGCGTTTGGCCACATTCCTGCATTGGTCGTGCTCGATGTCTCCACCAATCAACTCTCGGTACGTAATTACGCCCGCTACTTTTTGCGTTTCATAAATTTCCTTTTCCATCACTTTTTTTTAGTCCTCACGGGTTATCCCAACTCAATCCATTCGAATGCGTAATTATTACTGATCTAAGAATTTTTTTTGCATACGATGAAAATCCAACATGAATTTCTCCATCACCGTGTTTAAAAATTAAAATCATGTTGCTTAGCTCATAGCCATTCTTATATATTTATTGACGCATGCACGTGTCTATATTATATACACGAGAATTCTTTCTTTGTTGCACAACAGGTGATTCCTGATTCGATATCCGGATTGGCAAATCTCGAGGAGCTTAATCTCTCTTCCAATGCTTTGGAGTCACTGCCAGATTCAATTGGCTTGTTGCAGAAGTTGAAATTCCTCAATGTGTCTGGAAACAAGCTCAGTGCTCTTCCTGATTCCATCAGTCAGTGCAGGTACGTGCAAGAATGAACACCATTAATTAAGTGATGTGTATATTTTGAAAGCTATACTTTGATAAGTGAAACTCAGGAGAAATGTTTGTTTCTGGTTTAAATTTGCTGAATTTTAAGGAAGGTCTTGAATATCTACATCTTGCAACCTTCAAAATCGTCCACATATTTTAGAAAATATCTCAAATTTGAAACCATCTTTTTATTTTTGCACATGCATCCAAACTGTGAATGTTTTAACTATGATTGATTGAACCATTGTTATGGTAAATGATCAGGTCATTGGTGGAGCTAGATGCAGGCTTTAATAGCCTGACATATTTGCCAACAAACATTGGATATGAATTGCTTAATTTACAGAAGCTCATGATTCAGCTGAACAAGATTCGGTCTCTTCCCTCATCTGTTTGCGAGATGAAATCCTTGCGCTATCTGGATGCTCACTTCAATGAACTGCGCGGGCTTCCTATTGCAATTGGGAAATTGACTAATCTTGAAGTTCTAAACCTGAGCAGCAACTTCAGTGACCTTAGAGAACTTCCAGAGACATTTGGTGATCTGATTAGCCTCAGGGAATTGGACCTCAGCAACAACCAAATTCATGCACTTCCTGACACATTTGGTCGCCTTGATAGTTTGACCAAGCTAAACTTGGACCAGAATCCTGTTGAAGTTCCACCTATGGAGATTGTGAATCAAGGGGTCCAAGCCGTGAAGAGTTTCATGGTCCAGAGGTGGATTGATATATTGGCAGAGGAAGAAAGAAAAAGCACGCAAGTGTTGCAAGAAGGAGAGAATGACTGGTTAACACGAAGCACCTCTTGGCTGAAGAATGTTTCTGAAAATGTAACTGAGATGATTATGTCCCCCAGAACTCCCAAGGAATCTTTTCTTGATCAGCAGCTATGAGCCTATGAGGTGGTGCTATCAGCTGCCAGATAGCTATTCCCTGCTCAGCCTTCTTTGGTTTCTGTTTGCTACTGCATAGTACCTAACGGAGGCTGGATATTTCCTTTATGCTATTAAGAACAGCAGTTTTGTTTACAGGCAATAGGTACACGAGACATAATTTACTATTTTCTATTACATTTTTTCTCCAACCCTTCGGTTGTTTTATACAGTTTGATCCGAATAAACTCCAAATTGAAAAGGCTTTCAGTTTGAACATCTTTATACGGGTTATTTGCAGTTTTGATGGCAACTGTAGACACAAATAATTTTTAAGCACCCTCACTCTCACCGTATTCTCTCTCTGGGTCTGCCCCTAGTTTCTTTTACTGTATCAGATTTGTAAATACTGAATAATTACTGTAAACATCACAAGATAAAAACAAACACGTTTTTCATGCACTCCTCCCTTTATTATCAGGTGAATGCCAAGAAAATCCCACTAATAGTGAGCCAAATAAATGCCATTTAAATAATAATAAAATAGTATATAAATGCTCCTAGTTTCTTTTTCAATACTACTTGAACATTATACTGTTAAGAATAGTCTCACATCGGGTAATTGATGAACATGATAAGTGCTTATATAGCTGAGTAGACCACCCCTTATGAACTGATTTTTAAGGGGACCTTGCATAAAAATTAAACTCTAAATTATATTGCTTCTTTTCTCCCTTGATATTTGATACATCAATTCCAGATACTTTCCCCTTTTCTCAGGAGTTTTCTATCATGTAACGCGGTTTAATCTTTTTGTTGGGCTGGATAGATCAAAAGTTCAAAACTATGACAGAAATATTCGTGATAACGATGGGAGGTCACTTTAGGTATATTACCTTTTTTCTCATTCCCTAATACAACACCATTCGTGTGTCATAGGCATTATATATTACCAAAACCAAAGCTACCACTAGCAACCAACCACCTCTTCGTGACTCCATGTGCTGCACATGCCTGTCATAATATAACATATATGGTTCATATCATTGAAAAAAATAAAGCACTACAAGTCATTCATATATAAATTTCATATCAACTCCATTATTGTTCTATGTCAAACATTAGCGTCTTCATAGGCTTTCTGTGTTTTCATGAGAGGCTGAGAAAATATGAGCAAGATTGTCATAATCATAACGTTGTTGATCGCCGTGACCGCGTCCTGTTTTGTCTGCCTGTTACGTGATCGAAAAACTGAAGGATTCTATTTGCTATTGGCGCTTGTGACTATTGCATCAGCGATGGTGTTGGCTTTCCGAGCCACAATGGAGACATTTATCACAGTCCTGGTGCTTCTTGCATTTGCAGGTTACCGTCGCAGGGTTTTGATTCAACAAAGATGGCGAATTTCCCTTCATGTGGGGTGGTGTTTGCTCGATCAGCCTTATATTCAGATCAAAGAAGGGGCTCTTCGCTCTGGCTTGTGCCACCTTTTTCAGCTTGTTTGCCACCTATTGATGAATGAAGTAAATGCAATTAAATTGGTTAGTGTTCAAGGCAATTAAGTAGTATATATTCTTGGTTATGATTGGGGATAAAAGCTTCTTGTTGTTATTGTAATAATTTGTAAAATAGGCTAGTGTTCTGACTTGTGGTAGCACGTAAACAGTTTGTACTGACAATTAGAAAAAAAAATTAGCATGTAATTGGCAATTTTTTTAAATTACAAAAGGAGATCCCAAATGTTTTGTTCCTTGTTTCTTTTTCTTTTGTTGTTTACTCTGCAACTTACCCTGACTGGAACACTACTGGAGTTTTTTTTTCTTCTATAAAGCCTGCAGGTACCGTTCAAGGGATCCCATATATATAGCATGAATTATTAAGGGAGTGTTTGGTTTGGTTGTTTTATGTTTTTATTTTCCTTGAAAACAAAAAACGATGATAGAAATGTGTTTGGTTGGATTTCTAAAAATATTTTTGGTGAAAATGAAAATAGAAAACAATCCGAAAATGAAAACAATATATTCTCGTTTTCAATATTTTAAGTTGAAAACAAAAATTTCATTTCAGGTAAAATGAAATTGCGTATTTTTATTTCATGAAAACAAAAAACAAAAAAATCAAATTAAACATATTTTCAGAATTTTAATCTTTTGAAAATGAAAATAAAAACAGAAAATAAAAATACTAATCAAACACATCCTAATAATCTTGTTTGAAGATTTTGTAGAAGGCCGTTGCGGGTAAATGTATGAGCATACATATAGTAGTTATTGTAGGATCAAGGGAGAGGAAACCTATCCGAACGTCTCTATGCGGAATTACGGATCTATCTTCGGTTTTATAAAGGATTTTTTCTTCTAAGAATTTTAGATTCAATGTTAACAAATAATTAATGTATTGAAATTAAACTTCACTTATTTATTTCTCTTAAAATTTTTTTAATGTTTCTTTTTAGTTTAACATCAATCTTTTCTAAGAGACCTACATGCATTATGTGTGACATAGGAATTACATCTCCTATAAAATTACAGTCCTTAAGTTTTTCTTCTTTCAAATTATATATAATATTAAGTTTTTTCTATTTCTAAGTTCATCAAATTATATTTGAAAACATTACATTAATATCTTGGTTATACCAACACCTCTTAATGTTTAAAAATATTACATTAATACTCCTTAATATTAAATTAACACTTTCTATAAAATAGATTATTATAATAATTAAAAAGTTTGAGGTGTTTGTATAATTTCATAAAATCTTAAAAATATTTTTGTATAATTTACTCTTTAAAATAAGAATGCTATTTTGCACAAAAAAGACCAAGTCTTATTGTTAGCAATTAAAAATGCACATTATACATGGTTGGGTTAATTAAGGTAGAAAGTTTAAGGGAATATATATAATTTGTCGTGGTTTTTTTTTTGGTATCGGTCAAATTTTATTTTGGTTCTTTTATTTTTAATTTGTGAATTTAGAAAGCGTTTACTTTACTTTTGTTTCCTACTTTTTTTTCACTTTTTAATTATAAAACTGTTACCTTATTTTTTAAATTTCTTTTCTATTTTAAATATTTGTAAAAAAAAATAGAGAAAACAAAATGAAGTTATTTTCAGTGTTTCCTGCATAAATATTTGAGAGCAAAATATATTAATTATAATATCAACAATGGATTTTTTAATTAATAGTTATTATTACACTTTATTATATTTTTCACATAAGAGGAGGAGCCAAATCCCATACCACTTGAAGAAAGACGGAGGAAACATTTATTGTGAACATTTTTTTTTAAAACATTTTTGTTTGAAATTATACTGTATCAATATGAATTTTGAGCTAATTTATAACAAAAGTCACATTTAAATATTTGATTATTTAATATTTAGTTTCAGTTTCCGTTCAAGAAAAATATTTAAATCTGTTTTTCAATTTGATTTGATTTGACTGAATGGGTTTAACAACGCTAATAAATACAAGATAAGATACGTGGCCGGATCGCACCGTTACCTTTGCTACGAAGTTATATGGATTGAGGAAATTAAAAAAATAATAAAATGTCAAAATAGAGAAATTTCTTGTTCGCAAAGTCACTAGTGTATATATGCCACTACCCGGCTCGCAATGCGTTTAAAGCGGCTAACGGGTACGCTAGCGCTAGCAACTCTCCAAATTCTTTTCCGAAGAAGAAGCCTCGTCTCCGATTAGGGTTAGGGTTTCAGTGTTCTCTCTTCCTTCCGTGTCACTGTTACGCTTCCCTTCGTCGGTCCTCGCTTGCGCTCCGAGAGCTATGGACTCTGCTCTTGTGATCAAGGTTCCGATCCTAATTTCCCTTCTTTTTTTCCCTCTCGTACTTCTGTTTCTTTTTTCGGCCTTGAATTATTTTGTCTTTTTTGTTATTACTTTTGTTTTGTGATACTCTGCGTTTAGTCATCTAGATATTGCATGGAGAAAACGAAGATGAGTCGTTTTTTTTTTGTTTGTGATTATTTTGCTGGCTGATATGAAGTTGTTTTCATTTCGTTGTTGATTTTGTTAGAATCGGGTTAAATAAAAATCTACGTGCATCCTTTCCTAGTTTCGCCTTTAATTTTATTGTCTTGATGATCGGAGCACGGAATTATGATTTTATACCCATTTATTTGTAGTGAGTTTTGAAAAGACGAACGGAGCTGAAACCCCAATGCTTGTTGGGTTTCGGTGTGAACAATTTGGTTTTGCCTTGAAAACAGATTAGCGTGGGTTTCATGAAAATCAATTCATTCCTGGCATTTGCTTGATGTTTCATGGTTTTTTTTTTTTTGCCTGGAGTATCTTTTGTGGTTAGACCGATTCACTTTTATGAATTTCTACTTGTATTAAAATTGATATGCCCAGTGGATGTTTCATTTTATTGGGGCTCTGTTTTAGTTTTATTGATTGTATATTTTGGAATAATTTATCGAGGATTCTGTTGATCATTCACAAAAAAAAAGGATCCTGTCGATCAAATATATGATTGTACATCTTAATTTTGCCGGTAATCTTTAGTATAACATGTGATTTGTGGAGACCTATATCCATTGTGGAATTTCACAAAAAAATTTGGCGCAATACCTTGCCGATAAAAAAAATTATTGTGTTTTTTTGCATGTCATAGCTGGACTTCATTTTGTTTAAGTCTTGATGAGTGGTTCTATAACCATGCAAATCTTTGCTTATTGCACAATAAATCGCTTTTTGTTGGACAGGTGAAATATGGAGATACCCTCAGGCGCTTCAGTGCTCATGTTGATGAGAATAATAGGCTGGATCTTGACATGGTTGGCTTGAGGGCAAAGATATGTTCTATCTTCAGTTTCAGTGCTGATGAAAATTTAATTCTGAGATATGTTGATGAAGATGGCGACCTGGTGACTCTAGTTGATGATGATGATTTGCGTGATGTGATGAGGCAGCAATTGAAGTTCTTGAGAATTGATGTACATATGAACAATGACGGTGGTGATAAATCAAATGCTGGCTCTAGTGGAAGTGCCACCCCCTCAGAAACTTGTCCTGTCACAAGCCCATTTCTGCTTAGAAATGCTATGGTACGTGAACATCTTTCTAAAAAAGCAGCATCTTCAAGTCCTGTGGTTGATAATCTTGCCAATTCAATTTTGAAAATGGGACTAAATTCCCATTTCCAGCCTCCTGATACAGCTGGTAAAAGCTCAAAAACTGGTGTTCCTGAAGAACCTATCACTAAAGCAATGGGTCCACAATCTTCACATGTGGACTCAGCCTCCAATGCTAGTGTCAATAGTGATAGTGCTACCCCCATAAGATCTCCAATTCCAAACCCTTATCTAAGTGGAAATGCTGTTAAAGTTGACGTCTCATGTTCTGTGCCCGAACCAGTACGCCAGTTTTTTTCCAAATCATCAAGTTCAAATGCTGCTGCGTCTTCAAGTCAGCTGCCTGCAAATCTCGCTGATTTAATTTCCCTAGTGCCTGAACCAGTACGCGAGTTTCTTTCCAATTTATCACATTCAAATGCTGCATCTTCAAATCAGCTGCCTGTTAATCTCACTGATTTAGTTTCCCTACTGGGACAATCTATTCTAAATTCTCATTGCCAGCCTCATGTTGCAACTGGTCCATTCGCAAAAAATGGTGTTACTGAAGAACCTATCACTTCTGAAGCAAGAGGTCAACAGATCCCATCTGCAGACTCGGCTTCCAATGCCACTCAACAGGTGGAGGCAGGAGTTGCCACTATTGATCTCAATGCCCCTCCTTTTGATCCCTTTTTAGCTCAGTTCACTTGTGAAAATAAGGCTCCACTTTCATCAGAAGCTCCTAATGGTCATGGCAAGAAGGGTAAAATGCCGACTGTCGATAGTTCTGCTGGTAAGGGTGACAGTAGTGGGATATCCTCAAGTTTTGCTGCTCCTAATAATTCAACCCAGACTACATCATTGACTTCTGGTGCTTTCATTGAATGCCCATTTGCTGGGACATATATTAATTCTTGGACACCACTTCCTGGAAACTCTCAAATGCCCCCATTTAAAAGGAGCCATAGTCACACTGATGCAATGTCTGGTATGTTCCATAAGGGGGTCCGCTGTGATGGCTGTGGTGTCTATCCAATAACTGGACCTCGTTTCAAATCCAAAGTGTAAGTACTTTGTTTTGCTTGGATTTATGGTGAAATTGTTTTCAGGGAAATAATTTTTTGTCCTTTGTGCAGAAAGGAAAATTATGATCTTTGCAACATTTGTTTCAATGAAATGGGTAATGGGACAGATTATATCAGAATGGACCGCCCTGCATCTGCTCGGGCCCCTCGATACTTACATGGACATACAAAAAACTTTGTAATCACTTTTGAACAATATATAACTATTTTCTTCTCCCTATGAGAGTCTATTCATTTAACCCCTTTCTTTTATGGTGCAGCCAACATTACCACCACATATTTTTAAGAAAGGTGCCATTTTGAAGCATGCAAAGCCAAAACTAGATAGTAGGTTTATTTTGGATGTTAATGTGATAGATGGTACAATGATGGCTCCATCTACTGCATTTACAAAGATCTGGCGGATGCGCAATAATGGCACTATAGTCTGGCACAAGGGAACTCAACTTGTTTGGATTGGAGGAGACAAGTTTAGTGACTCTCATTCAGTTGACTTAGAGGTTTGATAAATATTCATATTGTTGTTTAATTATTTCTTTTAAGGTTTATTAGCTTTTCTCTGGGTTTGTTTTGCTTGTTATAGAATCTGTGGCATGCTAGTTTTTGAGTGCTCTCTCTTGTTAAACATCCCAGGTTCCTGAGGATGGTGTCCCTTTGGAGAAGGAACTTGACATTGCCGTTGACTTCACAGCACCTCCATTACCTGGTCGTTACATATCATATTGGAGGATGACAACTCCATCTGGACATCAATTTGGCCAACGTGTTTGGGTCCTTATACAGGTAAATGAGTGTTGAAGGAATTTCTTTTTCCTTCATACTGGCAGAGGGTCATTGGGTTTTACTCTTAGTGGTGTATTAATATCCTTGCTTTCTTGTATTAATATAATACACACAGGTTGATGCCTCTCTCAAGGACTCATTTTATGATAACTCTCAAGGTCTGAACTTGAATATTCCCCTCGATATCAGTGGCTCTAAAGGACCTCATATTATAGATATCAATGTCCAGCCTACTGAGGATGATACTGTTCTTCAAACCCGCAAGCCTAATGCTCCCATTGAGCCTTTGAATCAAATGGTTGATGAGGAACCAAGGTTGGAGCTGGAAAACGAATTCCCTATAAATGAAGCTACATTTGTTGCCCCTGTTGCCTCAGCCCCAGCTGCAACCTCTGTGGCATCTTCATCAGTGCCTTGTCCTATAATTGATCTGTCTGAAACAACCCCAGCTGTTCCATCTAATCAGCAATCCCCAACCGTGGATGTGCCATCGTCATCTATGGGTACTGGTGGAGGAATTAATTCTGTGGAGGAGAATCTACTTAAAGAGCTTGAGGAGATGGGTTTTAAACAGGTTGATTTGAACAAGGAGATCTTGAGGAAGAATGAGTACGATCTGGACCAATCCCTAGACGCTCTCTGTGGTGTTGATGTCTGTGGTGTTTCTGAGTGGGACCATATGCTTGAAGAGTTACAGGAGATGGTAAGTTGTTCTGGTTGTTCACCTTTTATTTTATTATCAAAATGCCTGCAATTTGAAGTTCTTTACCTTCTAATCCCGCCTCTTACTAAGCAATTTGTTCAATTGGATTCTCTCTTTTGATTAGTGATTGGGTGTGTGTGCAGGGTTTTCGTGACAAAGAGATGAATAAGAGACTGCTTGAGAAAAACAATGGAAGCCTCAAACGTGTTGTTATGGATTTAATAAACGGCGAGTAGTTTTAGTTGAAATGTTAGTTAATAGTTTATGTAAAGGTGACGACTTGTGCTCCTAGGGTGCCTGATACTTGCCTGGCAGTCATAATTATCTTATTTCCTATCTCGATCTTGAGTTGTGGTGATTCATCACAATTGAACAATTTGATCTATCCTATGTTTGGATTTAAGTATGTTATGAACTCAAAAGTATATAGCTAAATCATTTTGGTTATTTATAGGTTAACCCTTTTTTTATATATATATTGCGCTGCATGTGTTCAAAACTTCAAATCGCCAATTTCTTTCCTACTGGTGGGGCTTTAATTGAACCCTGAAAAGGAGGGAGGGGTGGATAATTAATTATTCATTTCTTGTGACCTTTTGCTCGTCCCCAACGTATGAGGGTGCATGATGCCTCATACCTGTCACCACCTTGTCGTTTGAGGATATGAGTTAGTTAATAATATCATCAAGTTCAAATTTTATAGCAGAATACAAGGGAACAATTTCAGTGGGCTTTAGAAAGTTCAGAGCCAATTACTGATCTGTTTACACTCACCTTTTCTCGACAATAATAATTCTATAATATCATATGAAAGATTAGGGTAAAATTTTGCATTCTTATTATAAAAAATTGGAAGGATTTTTCATTCCAATGGCATTTAGATATAGGGTGTTTGGGCAGACAGATTAAAGTTTTTTTTTTCAAATTACAGAGAATAGAAAGATAAAAGACCATTTTAAATTTGAAGAAATAAAAATTTTAATGAATAAAATTTTGTAATCTCATTTTTAGTTTATTAGAACATCCATTTAGAAAAAAATCATCATCATCTTTCTCTCAAGTCGTAATTAATACTTATCGATAAAAAGGATTGTGTTCGAAAGGGTTCTTTTTTATGCTAATAGCCGAACAAATTTTACAAGAATGTTGGAAGCCATCTCAATATTGTCTTTACAGGTAAGAGAAGGATATTGAGCCGTGTTAAATGGAGACTCGTGTACCTCATGGATACTCGATATAGAAATATACTAGCTGGTGTCTCTGACAGTCTGACTCATACGAAAATTTAATAAAATCTCTTTTAAAATGGTGTATTGTTCTTGTGTGGGTTGTGTTGTGTCCACCATCATGGATGGAATCATGTTAGTGTTGACAAGAATACATGACAAGATTTTTAAAAGAATTGTGTGAAGTGTGAACTGACTTTCAAATTAAAAAGTTACATTAAAGGAATTTCTCAATCTCTAGATAACTTTCTACTTGTTTGGCCCAAAATATGTCTCTCTACTATTATGCAGCAACTTTCAATTATTCACATGTCAATTCTGGCCGTATATCAGAACCATTATGTATTTTCTTTTTCATTACAGTACCATTTGTTAGGTAGATGCTAACTCCAACTTTCTAGGCTGTGTTTAGATTAGCATTTCAAAGCTTCAAAAGCCCGTTTATACTTAAAAATAAAAAATAAAAATAACTCCAATCTTGGATTGAACTAAATGTGGCTTATGTTGGAAGCAACTGTTTCCCAAACACACGCCTAGCTGCCTCTCCCTTTCCCTTTTCCTCAATTGAGAGATGTTAGTAATACACTATTATTAAATAAGTCTTAGTCATAGTTCTGTTTTTTTTTATAATAAATTTCAATTAATAATAATAAATGTATTAAAAGGAGTATGTTGGAGAGCACTTCCCCCCTTATGTGGCTTCCTTTGCAATGGAATTAGATTCCTTTAGGAACGGAATCTAAAATAGCTGAATCTAATTTTGGAAATGATAAATATCCAAGGAATTAGATTCAAGACAATCAATTTGAGAATAAACAAAGGTTGTTATGCCTACCATTCTGGCTATAAATTGCAGCATGTGATAGCAGATTAATCGTGTGCTTGTGCTTAATACCTAGAACAATGCTGAGCTCGGAGGACTACCACGCCCACATATCAAAAGCTCATAGGACAGAGTGTTCTCACTGATGTCCCTCGCTACCCCAATGGTCACCTAGCCTTCAACAACCAACACAGCCATCACAAGATCCTTTCTAATGCAAGGGTTGGGTATGATGAAACCACTCCTGCTGAGACAGAGGGTGGTGAAGTCGTGGATGTTGAAAGGGATCAGTGCACCAACAAGAAGATAAGGGTCGCTTTGAATTGCACAAGTGGAAGACCTATTGGCCTTAAAAAGCTTATAGCCACAAGCCTAGTTTGCTATTAAAAAAACCTACCTAATACAAACATCAAAGTCAGCAATATGATTGTGTGAAAATAAATAGCTGCATAGCCAGCCATTATGTTTGCTTAACACTAGAGTGTTTTATATATGTAGTAGTACATTAGTACTGAACTTTGCCATGTATGAACTATTAATGAAGCATATACATCAGTATAACTACAACATATTTTAATTATAGCATGCTATGGTTAATTACTTCATTATTGTTTTTTTTTTATCTATATCGAAGAGTTTACAACAATTCAGATAACTTACAAAACTAATTAAGTGAGATTCCCTCAGTTATTATTGTTTATTTCAGCCTACCTTCTTGTGACTTGTGAGTATCAATATCTAAATCTGTCAGCGTAAGTAAGCCAGAATATAAGGATGCATATTAAAAAAGAGTAAATCAAAGTGGGTGTTATATTAAAAGGAAATAAAAGTCATGTATCATTTTTGGTGTGGAATATTTTTGGGGGCATTAAATCTCCTAGAAGACATAAGATTGAACAGGTTCCTGAGGCTATTCTTACTCTCAGGCTTGCGCTTTTGTTGGATTGGAGGGGAACCACACAATTCATCAAAAGGGTTATCCAAAGTTAACCCAGTCTCAATCCTTCTGGACACTGTGACAAGCTCATAGGAGTCCCAAAGTGACTGCTGAAAATCCCAGTAAGTAGAAGTGTCCCTAGAACTGGAAGAAGAAGCTTGTGGCTTGTTCAATGCTTCAAGCTTAAACCTTGAAGGCTTGCCTCTGAAGTTTCTTCTGTGCGCTTCAAATTCGCTCATGGGCTTGCAAGTGCCGGAGTGGCTGTACCATGCCTGTGCAACAGCTTTCAGAACTTCAAAGTCTTGGTGTTGTTGGAGCTCTGGCCTCTTCTTCATGGCACTGAGAAAGTGTTGTCTTCATGAGGCCATGGTTATGTTACTTTCGTGGGAAGCTTGGCCTCATATGGAAAGGGATAAGCTGAAGCAGATGCAACTTCCTTTTCCTTTTTTTTTCTGGTCACTCGGAATGCATTTGGCTTTGTTATCCTAATTTTTGTGACCATGAGTTTATTTCTGTGTCCTTTCAGTTAAGGAGTAACTATTTGGCAAGTGCTAACGTGAAATATCCTCTTACTCTACTCAACCCAAGAACTAATAAAATGTTTCTTTTTTATTTTACTTTTTAAATACATTTTTTTGTTGTTAATTAAAATTTAATAAAAATTATTAAATTACAAATAAAATTCATTAAATAAAAAATGAGATGCACAAAATTGTTATAATAAATTTTAACTAATAATATAAAGAGTATATTTTAAAAAAATGTATCGCTAACATTTCTAAACAATCTAAGTCTAAATTATGTTTCTTGATTTCAAGCCATTCGGCTTGGTAGGGTTGTAACATGAGTCTCAATAATATATTGTTAATTCGGAAGGTTAAATTAACTAGTAAGTTCCTGAATTATTTGAATTTTTTTTAATTAGATCTTTAAATTAAAAAAAACTTATTATTTTCTGTCTCAAAATAATAGTTGTTTTATATAGATAAAAAAGTAAAAAAAAAAATAGATGAACAAGAATATAAATTTTAAAGAATTAATCTTATATTATCATTAATTTATTTATAAATTTTGTTGTTTATCATTAATATCTGTTATGAAAAAATTTAATTAATGTTATATTAAAAAGTTAAAATGATAATTATTTTGAGATAAATTTTTTTTTCTTACACAATAATTACAATGGGACGAAGGAGTAGTATAAATCCTTGATTTTTTGAAATTGTTGTAATTGGATTATTGGAGTTAGTTTAGCATCTAGAAACCGCCAATGACATTTTGTGATATTTTAAAAACTTTAGAAACTAAATTATAAAAATTATGAAAAGGACTTACATTTTTCTATAAAAAAAAATTGGAGTTCTAATTAAAAATTTCTAAATAATTTAAAGACCTATTGATTAGTATAACCATTTAGAAAAAAGAATGTCGACTACGACATAAGAAACAAAATTGAAGGGAGAAGAGCTTTTTCTTCTTCTTTATCTACTTGATTGTAATATTTTATCCAAATAACAAGATTGTTGAACAATATTCGGATATTTATCAGATTTATTAAATAAAGAAAATCCAATAAAGTCATAACTGGTTTGTCCTTTTTGTAGCATGTCTCAATTCAAAAGTATCGTCTTTTTTTTTTCATTATTAAAATGTTGAGAAAATAAATTGTTAACTCTTCACAAAATGTGTATTGTTTCTATTTCATTTATTTTATTAAAAGCTTACTAATGGTTAATGAGAGAAGTGGAAAGAAAATTAAATAGTTATTGTTTTTCCCGTCTCGTAATTTAGAAGGAAAAAAAAAATACTATAACCCATTTGAAAAGATTAATCAATGGAAATAAAAAAAAAAACTCAAACAACTTTTGATTACGTATTTCTTGAAGAAATTGTGATCATGATGTGTTTTGAACTTAAAATTCTGTATTATTGTTTAAGGTTTAGATTCTACATGACTTGGCGTGTTAAGTAACCGTTGGTTGGCTTCCAAACTATGTTTGCAAACGAATCGGAAATGTATCTTTTGCATTCATCCTTTGGATAAGTCTTGGAAGTTGGAACGCGTGCCACTGTAGGTTGAACGGAATCCCAAACATTCTCTAAGTTAAAACCTATTTGTTTATTGTTAAAAATGATTTTATAACAATTTTTAGAATACTATTTAAAACACTAAAAATAACTTAGTTGATGTTTAAATTATGTTTCAGATGAAACACATTTTTCACATTCTGTTGTAGATATTTTGTTGATACAGTTGTATCAAAGCATATGTTGGTCTCCCAACTATTTAAGCTTTATGAAATATTAAGGTCCTGCTTTCAGGAACTGATGCGTACAGGGATCTTAAACAATTGTACAGATGCAGAGTTCTGGGATCTTGTCCCAGCATCTTCTTTTACTTTTTTTTTGTAGAAAATACTAAAAGGCATTATAAGTACTTTTTAACCATATTCCCATTCTTGCATGTTGTGAGTTTAAGCTTATGGCTAATCATGCTGAATTGGTTAGAATTTAAGAATGTCATGCTTCCAAAATATGTTAATGAAAAGGAGAAGTTGAACAAATTTAATTTTCTTGAGGCTGCAGGTTTGCTTGCTAGGAGAATGAGCGAGAAAACCTTCATTTTGGTGCCAATCTTCTTTAATGCAACCATATTAAGTTTCTTCCGTACAAATAGAGGAACAAAATGATGGAACGTCTGAGCTTAATGACAGAAATGATTTTCCAAATTTACCCAAAAATCAGTGTCACTCAAAAGTGTAATCTTTGAGTTTGCTGCATTTTAGTAAGGTGAATGTTCGAAGCAGCAGCTGTATTTATTTATACTATATGCAATGATGACGGCTAGTAGCACTACATGGCTGATAAGAAGCATTGACTTGGTAATGTTGAGTTTTCCTGGAGACAGAGGATCAGTATCAGTAAACATGAGAATTCTTTTCTAAAGAACTATGTACTATATGAGCTCTCATGTTATTAAATGATGCTTAACTCCTATGGAGTGAAATTAAAAATGCATAAAGTAGAGGTTTAGAAAGGGGGAAATACTTTTGATCTGAATGAGTCAGAGTACCTGGTATCATAATTTACTAGGGTTGCCAACGGTACTCATTCTTATTAGTTAGATACTATGAAATTTAGATTAAAAAAAATCCACTCGTTGAGGAGGTAATTAGAGAAAAATATTTCAGATTTTATTTGATTCTAATCACCATGTTTCTTGTGTTGAAATTTAAAGCTAATGACTACCTATTGAGTTGGATATATTACAATTAAACCTACAACAATCATGTAATTATTATCAAAGTGACTCAACCATCATAATATTTTTTTTAATAATTCAATTTATTTAACTTAACCTACAATAACCAACCAATTAAAATCATAAAGAACATGTATGCTAGGAACGGATTACTCCTTAATTAGTTTTAGTAAACTAAGAAGGTTTTGTCCTTTAACAAAAGGGAAAAGAAAATAATCGAAAAAGAGGGCTTTCTAGGTTTAACTTGTGCTGATGTACACTTGGGCTATAGAAATATTATAATACCTGGACTTGAGTCTGACGACACCATAGCGACAGATCCATGTCCACTGATTGTTATTGGAAGATGGTGATGGCTCAGCCCATTTCATGATTTTCTTCTTCAAATATTTCTTATTTCTTATTTCCTCCATATTCCTTTTCAACTCCATTTCTAAAAGGTTTTTATTTATTTATTTTTAGTATGTTATAAATTATTAATATTCATTAATTTTATTGATGATAATTATTTATTAAAAAATTTAATTGATCATTTTTATTGAAATTTTTATTTTCAACCACCTTTATTTTTTTCAACTAGAACATTTGAACTCAAAATATTACTTAAAATATTCAAATTTAGTTTTAGTGGGACCAATTGGTTTCTTTTAAAAGGTCTGACATAACATGTCATCAACCATGCACGAGAAGGTGAGATTAAAAGGCCTAAAAAATATGTCATAAATTTAGGCTTTGCCGTGTTTTCCATTGTACATAACAAATTCAATTCCTAACCTATTAAACAACCTTTTTCTTATGTGTATAGAAAAAAGACTCCTTTAAAGCTCAAGCAACCTTTTTAGTTTTTAAGGTTGGGTGTTTTGGCCTTTTGTGTAGGTGTGATGCATGGCCCCTATATGTGATCAATTATCACTGCCACGGCACTACCTAGTGTCCTCCATACCAAAGTTGCTTTTTACTCCGACTCCTTAATTCACAAGTTCTTATATTCTTTATCTGCTCTTAGTTGTCTCATCTCATATAGTACTTTCCATTGGTTCTTTTTCTTTGATCCGCTCCATACGGCTTTACCAATTCCTATTAAATTCTACCATAAGTACATAGTATTTTCAAGTATACCCTGCTATGATTCTCTTTTCATTTAAATAAATAAAGTATTGGATAAAAAAACTAAATTTATTTAGTATCTTAATACTTTTATGCTTAATAAATAGACGATTATTAAAAAAAATATAAAAAGAGTTTTGAATTATTCAATATGTACATTTTTTATTATCTAAATATACATTCCTCTAGAAAGTGGTATCTTAAATGCAACATTTGATTTCTAGCTGGACCACTTGCGTTGATGAATTATCGAATTTTCTAAAGTCACTTTGGAAGGAAATGCCGGAAAAACTTTGCAAAGGGAAGCTGAAAAATTATAATTAGACACGATAAATTTGTCTTTACAGTTTTAGTCAAAATAACGGAGCATATACAGCCTCGAAACTCAAATCTGTAGATTTGAGCTGTCCTTTGTTTTTAGACACTAAAGCTTTATAATGACTTGGAAACAAAGTTTTCTCCAGATTTAGGCAAAAACAGTGCCTGGAAATTTGATTCACTTTAGATATAGTAAATTTGTTTATTCTGAATAATCAGTTTTTTTTATCTATATGAATTAAAAATAAGTACCAAAAGATTTATAATATTTTATGCACTCTATTTAATCAAGTGAACCAAACTTTCTTTATAACAATTGTTTAAAAGAGAAACTTTTTAATAACATATTGATTAATATGAAAAAATTTCGTTAAAAGTGGATAAAGATTAGAGTCAGTAAATTGATTGATCGAAGTTATACGTGATATAACATTAGTTATTATACTTA
This sequence comes from Glycine max, assembly GCF_000004515.6. Taxonomy (NCBI): domain Eukaryota; kingdom Viridiplantae; phylum Streptophyta; class Magnoliopsida; order Fabales; family Fabaceae; genus Glycine; species Glycine max. The sequence goes on from NC_038241.2 coordinate 3,865,109, forward strand.
CTAATCAGTCTAAGAACTTGTGATTAAATTCCAACATAAATATTATAAGATTACACTATAGTGTAGTCATGTTGATAAACCAAAAAATATACGAAATTATTTTATTACATTTTTTTGTTAAAAAATGTTTTGAAATGCTCCCATAATTTATTATATACAGCTGAAATTTATTAAAATGCAAAAATTTATTGGTCTTATATCTTATTTAATTAGTTCAATTTATAATTTTATAGTTTTAAATAAATTTTAATTATTAATAAAGAATGTATTACTTACCTCCTCTTCAAATCTTTTCCATTTCAAAATCTCTGTAATGGCCTTGAGGATTATTAGAAATTTATTTAAAGTATTTATAATGTTTTAAAATTATTATAAAATGATACATGATGCGTTTGTTTGAATACATTTATTGCCATGCTCATAAATATTTAAGTGGCTAATCATTTAAATTAATCTTTTAGAAACAGACACTTGATTCTTCAAAGATCTGATTCTGGCGTATAATTTAGTTTCTTAACATTTAAACTAGACATTGAATTAATTTTAATAGTGATTTGATCCATAAAATGATACGTATTTTAAAGTTGAGACATTAATCTTTTGATGAATAGTTGAGACATTAATCTAATACTGTACTTAATTTTCCTTAAAGTTGACTCTATCAGTTGTGTAGTACTACTATCTTTTAATTACTAATTTAAGTACTCAAATTTATTTATGTATGTATGTTAAAGAAGTACTATGTTTTAGGTGTTCCATTACCGAGAATGTACAGAAATTGGGTAGCTAAGTAATTAGCCAATAGAGAGGACAAAATCATGGTAGGCTAGTTATTATTAGAAATAAAAATATCAACAATGTACAGAATTGGCAGCTGTAAAGTAGTGGACGAATATATTGTACCATTCATATAAATATAAAATTCATGAAGCAGTTGGTTATTTTTCTGGGATCTATAATATTATTCTACAACTTCTAAATAATCATTTCATGGAAAGTTTAATGAAGATGGGTCTCGTGTGTTGGGGTTTGCCGTTTGCTTTCTTTGTAGTCTTGTGGTTACAAATGTTGTTGTTATTAAATTATTAGTAAATGAAAAAAAAGCATTAAAAAAATGCCAAGTGTAAGCCATCATGTTGATCTTTTTGTGTGTCGGAAAAGCATCTAGTATCAGAAGCCAAACATGACTCAGCAAGACTTCGCAACTCCACAAAGCCGGTGGTGATAACACTGATTGGAAAGCAAAGTCTTTTTTTTTTTCCTTTGAGTTAAGACTTGAGACCCCAAAACATTTGCCTCTTTCTCTCCTCTTTGATCATCAGCATCAACTTCTCAAGGCTCAATCAACTTCACCAGTTCTAGTGAAACTGTGAAAGTGCCAGTGTTGTTTTTTTTTTTTAAGAAGCTGACATCATCATGGACTTCGACTTCAGGGCTAGTTTTCATTCTGTCAAACACCTCTCTGCTGTGCAAGCTGCTAGACTTCACTCTGGTACTTGATTTCTCACTTCCTATTTTAGCCTCTTTTCCTTTGTCTTTTTACTTGTTTTGTTTGAGTTTGAGTACCCATTTTCTGTTTTTTATTTTATTCCCTTTTATTTTCTTGTCCTGTTTGAGCTATGGTTTTTTGTGAGTTCTCAGTATTTTATGAACCCCAATTGCTATTCATATTGCCCTTTGAAGTGAAATTCTAGGATTTTTTTTCTTTAGTGGGTAGAACTGGGGGAAAGCATTTTAGTTCTCAGCCAAATTTGTATTTTTGTGATTGTTGGGTAACTCAGTGAACTCATTTATTTATTTCATTACATTTGATTTCTATCTCCGTGTCGTGTCCGAGTCCGTGCTTCTTAGGTTACAAGCACCTGCAACTACTGTTACAGAAAGAGTTTTTTAGGCTTTGTTTATGCTTCTGTCATTATTTATCAAAAGCATATTTCATTATGTGACTGAATTTGAAGAGATTCATTATGCTCTCAGACCTAGTGTGCATTAACTTTTAGGGTATGAGAGCTTTTCAACTGTAAGACCGTAAGATTTTTCGATGGCAAGAATGCTAAGTTATTTTTTTTTTCTCTTCTAAGTGCTTACAGACTATGGTAATTGCATGCCAAGTCAGTGTTTGGCTATATCGTGGCATGTAATGTTTTCCAGTGTGTAAATTTTTAGGCTGATGAAAGGGACAGCCATGTTTTTAATGTATACAAATCATTCTCTGGTGTCAAGATTGTTAATTTTCTTTTCTTACTTTAGACATATCACCCATGAACTCTGCGATCTGTTTATCAGAAGTAAAACTTAATTAGAAGATTAAAAAAATGTAACGAAGCTTCTACTGAGCTTTCACGTGTCTCTTCCCATAAAATGTTGTTGACCCATTACTCACTTCAAGGTCCTATTATATAATGGCTAGTTGTCTAGCACCTTCAATCATACAACCTAGCAGGTTGCTTTGTTATGATGTTGACGGAAAAAGTTGAATGAATTGGAGGCTAGACAGTGTAAGTCGTAAGGATGAAAATTGTGCACTGAAATAAAGCCATTCACATAATAAACTGTCTGAAGCTGATTCATTTCTGCATGTTCTGCATACACTCAATTTGGAATTGGCCTCCAACTATGGAGGAATTTAATTGTATGACTTGAGAGTCAGGTCTGTTAGTGTTTAAGCAGAGGGACAGTGAGAAACCAGAACATGACCTTTATTTTTATTTTCTGGGTTAGGCATACAAATAGCCTTAGCAACTAGCAAGGAAATATATTATTATGGTGATATTTACAATTGACCTATCAATGATGGACCATCATTAATAATCAAACTTGATTTGCTTTTGGGCTTGATTGGACTGTTGGAACACAAGTTAATAATGTCCATGCTTTTTGAAATAGAACCATGTTTATGGGAAACTGCATCCAGGTCCTGATCTATAAATTGTCATGTAAATACAGGTTCATGTTCAATGACTTGATATTAGGTATTTAGATTTGTACCAAGTGTGACATGTTCCTGGAAGTTACTAAAGAGCATAAGTGATGTCTAGTTCTGTACTTACCCTTCTTGTTTGGTATTTTTTGAGCTTGAGCAGTACATTCATTTTCCCATTGCCTTTATATTTTGAGACATTGAGATGCTCCTTCTATGACATGTCCTATGGAGTTGTTGTACTTGTCCTAGAAATTACTCACTGACCCCTTTCAAACCACAGATAATAATAATTCAGTGATCCATTACACAGATGTAGATAATGATGGCCGGTTTGATTTCTGATGTCCTTTTTGTGATTTTGAAATTGAAGTTCCTGTGCTCTGCAGCAATTTGGAAGAGGAGCATTGCTCTGCCCTAAAAAATGTGGTATGCCCTTTATGTTTCTTAAAATTTATGTTTAGCAGAAGTTACCACTAAGTGCTAACTTTACAATTTTCTTATAACCTTATTTTCTTTTTCCTTGATTAATTAGTATCTGTCCAATTACTTTATTATAGATTATAAATGCAATTATATAAATCTGAACAGAAAATTTATGTGTCTGCTTGATATGGTGCACTGTCCTGATCTGGATCAAGAAGATAAAGGATCCAGTGGTCCGGCAACCATTATATTTAACAACTGGGAAAAATGAAATAGGGACATTTCTATTTAGGTAAGTAAATCATGATTGAAATCTCTCCAATTTTCTTTTATCAGGTTTGTCCCGTTTGTGAAGAAAATATAGGGAAGGATGCAATCATGCAATTTACACATTCAAGCTCTCGAAGGGTATGCTTTACTTATCTAAAATCTGATGCGTTCTAAAATGTAATCTAGCACATGTTTGGCTTTATGAGCATTTGGTTATTATCTAACTCAATTCAATATATTAATATTTGATATGAAGTGGGCGTGGAAGCCTGAGAAATCTAGCATCTGGCCTGGTAACTCCGCAATGCTTGGCAAGAAGCTGGCCACCAGGGGAAACAAACAAGAATCAATAACTGATCCACTTTTGTCACCATTTATCTGCAACGTGCCTATTCCAAACTCTAACAATTTCCATCCAGATGAAAACTCCAGGTCCAGCAATAAGGATATAGACATTCCTGATGCAAAAAGGTATGGTTCTTTTTCCTTCAATATTTGTAATTGTTGTAAGTTAGCATAACAATAGAAAACTTGAGAAACTTATAGTGGGGAGTGCATGGGCAGCATGACATATAGAAGATTTATCTTTTTTCCCTTTGTTGTCTTTGCTATCTCCTGTTCCTTTTTGCATGTTAACGAGACTTGAAAATTGGAAGGTAAAAGAGCTTTGCTTTGCATTGAGATTAATCTGCTCAAAATTTTTTGAACAATTTTGTGGGACATAACCATGAAACAACTGAAATGACTTAAAACATTCTCCAGATTGTCTTTTTTTTTTTTTTTCCTGTTACTATGCTTGAGAGTAAATGTCTCTGATTTTTGTATGGTTGCACTTGATGTTGAATACTGAGACTTGACTTCCTCTTAAACAAAATTTACTAGTTGTAACGAATAATAATGCAATATTATGAGGAGCAGTTCAGTTTACATTCTCAGGAAGTAATGATGGTCTTTAGTGTCTTCATGTTTCTTTGCAAATTTTCTAGTATTTAGTCAGAATGGAGATGATTTGAAGCAATACTAATGTTCAATGCTTAGGTAATAAAAATAAAAATCAAACTTGATTAAGTGCGTGTTTGGATTACCGGTTCCAACCTCCGTTTCCGAGAAGCATCTCTTCCTTGCTTCTGCGGTGAAAGTGTGCTGTGGTTCATGCCACTGCATTTGAAATGGCGAAGCAAACACGCCCTAAGCTACTCACAGACAATGTATCCTATTACTGTATCAAGCTAATGTTAACTGATCCTGTTAGTTGGCTGGGTGGGTATTTAATGTGCTTGATCAGTTAAAGATTAATTAGGATTTAGGATGCTGGTTAATGATACTAATACTGATTCTGTATAACTCAGCAACTTACTAGTTTCAGAACTTGATTTTTACATAGCAATGAAATCATTCATTTATAAGATATGCCAATACGGCACATGTAGATTATTCCCACTTAAATAGCTTGTATTTGTTATTAAGGATGATTCAGATGTTTTCTCTCAAGGTTTGCCTATAAGGCTATAACTTTGCATTAGCATAACACTTTGACGATAATCTTTACACTCACAGTTTGAAGGATTACATATTGAGAGGTAAAATTTCTCAATATTTAATTTTGGTAAGGTGTCATTCCCCGGGGCAGGATTACCTGGCTATCAAAGGGATGAGACACCTGCTCTAATATCACGAGCATGTTCTCCTCAACAATTGCACTTTAATTAGTGAAATTTTTGTGACATGACATGGAGAAAATATTAATATATCATGAATGATTAATATCATTTACTTTAATATTAAATATTTATAGTATAGGTTGCAGATTATAAATGGTTTAAGTGTCAGAATCACCCATGAAGAAAAAAATTGAGTTATACACATAAGCTCCTGATTAGAACTTCCTAACCTATGTTTAAAATTTCAAGATTTTGCCATGCATTCGTGTAATCCTTAGCAAAAAACTAGAAAGCAAATTGATTTCAAGATTTTCCCATATTATGTCTTGTAAGCTTTGTAGTCAATAGCAATCATGTATCTTGGTTTTAAAAAAGAGAAACAAGGCTTGTGAAAAGTTTCCCCTTAAATCCAAGGCTGAAATATTGATAATGATTTTGTTTTTGCAGGACTAGCACATTTGCACCTGATATAGGTGATGAGAAGGATAAACAAGAGAGAAGGCTGAAGGCTGCTTTTGTTCAACAGTTGGTATTCTCAACCATTTTCGAATAAATGTGTTCCTAGAATTTAAAGTCACACAGGGCGTGGATTGGTAGCAGCTTCTTTTCAGATAGCCTCTGATGCTGATTCAAAAAGCACTGAGTTTTATTGTGCTGTATGGGTTTAGGGGATGTGTAGTAGTCTAAGCAATAGCTATATGTATTTAACTATATTTCATATCTTTCAATTAAAATTTGCCTTTTGGGACACTATATATAACTTCGTCAATCTGCTTTACCATATTGATTTCTGCCTACGTATCTCATTTTAGTTATCTCTTATTTAGGCGTTTCTAAGAAATGGAAAAAGGTTAAACTGACAGATCTAAATCAAATTACTAATATCAAGTTGTATCTATCCACCATATCTTAGGAGAGTTTCGGAAATAACCAAGGTTCAAGTCACAGTTGTACTTTTACAACTCGTATGATCTGTTATTTTTGTTCTTTAATTTCTTAGGTGAAGACTGAAAAGCAAATAAATAAAAAAGTGATAATTTCGTTAATATTACCGAAGTCAAAAAGTATTAACACTCTTCACATTCTTTTTAAATAGTTTGATTTTTTTTTATTATTGTGGTTAAAATATATTTTTAATTTCTATTTTTTCATTGAATCTTATTTTTAGTCTTTAGATTTTATATAAAAAAATGTGTTTTAGTCTATAGGCTTACTTTCCAAATTTTGCTCATTTGCTCATTTTTTCACTTCAGCTTATAAGAAGGAACTAAAAACATTTTTTTTTAAATTCAAGAACTAAATTACACGATGATATAAAAGTATAGAAACCAAAAACAAGATTCAACAAAAAAAGATAAGAATTAAAAATATATTTTATCATAGTAAAATATTTATGTAAGTCCCAACGGTAGAGAATAAACACAGATGACTTAAGTTAATATAAAAAAATTCTCAATAATAAAAAATATATCAGATAATGTATTACTAATATTTCTCTAATTTTCACCATAATGACTACTCTAGGTGGTTTGGTTAAAATAACAGGCACTTTTTCCGTTCATGTTTTGACATTGCATTTGTTCATTTCCGGCATTGAAAATGTAATACCGTGAGACGGAAAGGTTTGGGCATATCATGCAACGTGCAAACACAAATGATGGAGTTTAACATAAGTCCTAAGATTGAGAAGTTGCACAGGTAGCTCCAGTCAAATATGCATGCAATTTGCAATCAGTTTTAGCTGCCGCACAGTTGCTTACCACGTGAGTCGTGACCGTATTTAACAAGTGAATTTAGCTAGCAGTTGAACTTGTAATTATTCCATGTAACAGAATAAAAAAGGATAGTGTTCTAGCATACAAGAGATCAAAGAAGATACGAGATTCAAACGTATAATAATCTAACAGGCCAAAGGACGAAGGAACTATATTATAGAATTGGATAGGAATATGAGAAAAACTGAGGAATCTTTATTGCAAAAAATCATCTCTGCAGTAGTATCAATGAGCTAAAGAACAGTAGTTGCACCACAGAAGAATTCTATCCTAGGTTCGGTGCACCTGAAATACTCCAGTGTGATAGTTAGCTTCAAACACAGCGGCAATTCACACGGGTATCTCATCAAGGAAGGCTGAAATTGTCTCATCACTGCTATTCAAAAACCCTCCCATAAAGGACTCATGAGCAAGATTCCCAACATCAAAACCAACCAAGAGCCCTACCCTCCCATGAAGGACTCAGTGAGCAAGGTTCCCACCATCAAAACCAACTAAGAGCCCTACCCTCCATAGCCACCATCACAGCTTGAACATTTCCTGCTCAATTCTCTCCCTTTCCTTCACCTAGGTATTCAAGAGACCCATTTCTCTCCATTCCAATATACTTCCAAATCAACTCTAACCAACTTCTCCTATCCCCTTGTATCATTGAATACAAGTACTTATTCTGTTAACAACAAAATCTGTCCTCATTCCCCCTTTTGTGTGTATTTGGTGGGGGGGATCTTGTCAACCTTGTCAACTGAACCTATTGACATAATACGTATAAAAATGCACAAAAATATAAATAAATGCAAGAGAACTGAGAACGTTTACGGTTTATCTCTTACAATTTTGTCATGCAATATCTTACATATGAATGTAATCAGGATCCGGGACACATTACTACTTTGAACATAAAGGGCCTCTAACCTAAGTGTGAAGTGAAGAACATGAGACATGTTTTCATAGTTTCAATCTCATATAGCCTGCCAAGATAAGTAGTTAACTTGTCCATTGCATATTTAGTTTCAATAAAGACCTATACATCCAAAATAAAATTTCATTGAGACTTCTACCAGACACAATGAACAGGCACGAGCACCAACTGTCTTCGGATAATGAGCAACACCAACAACAACAATAACAACGCCTTATCCCACTAGGTGGGGTCGGCTACATGGATCAACTTCCGCCATAATGTTCTATCAAGTACCATACTTCTATCCAAATCATTAAGTTCGAGATCCTTCTTGATAACCTCTCTTATAGTCTTTTTGGGTCTTCCTCTGCCTCGAATTGTTTGCCTTCTCTCCATCTGGTCTACTCTCCTCACTACAGAGTCTACCGGTCTTCTCTCTACATGCCCAAACCACCTAAGTCTATTTTCCACCATCTTCTCTACAATAGGCGCTACTCCAACCTTCTCTCTAATAGCTCTGTTTCTAATTTTATCCTGTCGAGTCTTACCACACATCCACCGCAACATCCTCATCTCCGCTACACCTACTTTAGTCTCATGTTGGCTCTTGACCGCCCAACATTCTGTTCCGTACAAAATCGCCGGTCTTACCGCAGTCCGATAAAACTTTCCCTTTAGCTTGATCGGTACCTTTGCATCACATAACACCCCCGATGCTTTTCTCCATTTCATCCATCCTGCTTGAAAGCGATGATTCACATCCCCTTCAATTTCTCCATCATCCTGTATTACAGACCCAAGATATTTAAACCGTGTGACTTGAGGGATAATATGGTCTCCTATTTTCACCTCTGAGTTAGATACCCTCCTACTTTTGTTGAACTTACATTCCATATACTCCGATTTGTCTCTGCTTAGACGAAAGCCATGTGTTTCCAGAGCTCGTCTCCAAGTTACATTATTTCTACATATCTAATGACAAAAAGAGGGGTAACCACATTAGTGTAATAGTTGCATTATTGTAGATTATAAGAAAGATTGCTGGGTCTGGATTAATGGTAAGGAAAAGGGGACAACAATGGAAGGGAAAAGTGTGCCAAATCCCTTTTTGGAAGAATTCAAATAGGGGATTCCTGCTCAAACCCACCAAAACCTTTCCCATTGCATTGGGGGCTAAATAGGGGAAAGAGTGTAGTTTAGTTTAACTAAAATAAGAGAAAATAACTTAATATTCCCTTTGCTTCAACTCCTAAACAAGGGGTAAGGAGTTCCCCTCATACATCCAAACAAAGGAAGTGACTCACCCTCCACCCAAACATAGCATGACTGTAATATAGAGAAAACACAGTTCAGCTTTGTAAGACAAATTTCATAATTTCAGGCAAGCAGAAATTTATGGAATCTTGCTCTCAAGTTCTAACAGATGAATCATAACAATAAAAAAGATGGAAGTTAAACAAGCCATAGGAAACTCATTGTCCAACTCAACTAAACATCATCTAGAAACCTACAAAATATAACAAAATAGCAGCAGTTGTGTAAAATGACAAAACTCAATTGCACAAGCCCATCGTCGATGATAGATACTCTGCTAACAGTGTAAGAGTCAAGTAGTTGGGATACCAATCTCACAACAACTTACTACTCAATGATGGATTGGATAACACCAGCTCCAACAGTTTTGCCTCCTTCTCTAATAGCAAACCTCATTCCTTGTTCACAAGCCACAGGCACAATAAGTTCAACCACCAGCTTAACACGGTCGCCCGGCATAACCATCTTGGACTCTTCATCCTTGTCATTCATAATTTCAGTTACCTTGCCAGTAACATCGGTAGTCCTCATGTAGAACTGAGGCCGGTAGCCGGAAAAGAAGGGAGAGTGCCTCCCACCCTCTTCCTTCTTCAAGACATACACAATTGCAGAAAACTTGGTGTGAGGAGTAATGGTTCCAGGCTTAGCCAAAACCATCCCTCTCTGAATATCAGTTTTCTGAATACCCCTAAGCAACAAGCCCACATTGTCCCCAGCCAAAGCCTCATCCAGAATCTTCTGAAACATTTCCACCCCAGTCACAGTGGTGTTCCTAGTCTCCTTCACACCAACAATATCAACAGTCTCTCCAACCCTAATAGTACCTCTCTCAACCCTTCCGGTGGCGACGGTTCCACGACCGGTGATGGTGAAAACATCCTCAATGGCCAGCAAAAAGGGAAGTTCAGTTTGGCGCTGAGGGATGGGAATGTAGTCATCCACAGCTTCCATGAGCTCGTAAATTTTATCAACCCATTGGTTTTCGCCGCGCTTGATGGCAGGGTTGGCCATCAAAGCTTCCAAAGACAGCAAAGCGGAACCGGAGATAATCGGAACATCGTCTCCGGGGAACTCGTACTTGGAAAGAAGCTCCCGGACCTCCAATTCTACTAACTGAAGAAGCTCCTCGTCATCAACCTGGTCCTGTTTGTTGAGGAAGACGACAATGTTGGGAACGCCGACTTGTTTGGCCAAAAGAATGTGTTCTTTGGTTTGGGGCATTGGGCCGTCGGCGCCGGAGACGACGAGGATGGCGCCGTCCATCTGGGCAGCGCCGGTGATCATGTTCTTGACGTAGTCGGCGTGGCCGGGGCAGTCGACGTGGGCGTAGTGGCGGTTCTCGGTCTCGTACTCGACGGTGGCGGTGTTGATGGTGATGCCGCGGGCGCGCTCCTCGGGGGCGGCGTCGATCTCGTCGTATTTTTTAGGGGCACTATTGCCGAGGGAGGCGAGGGCCATGGTGAGGGCGGCGGTGAGGGTGGTCTTACCGTGGTCGACGTGGCCGATGGTGCCGATGTTGACGTGGGGCTTCTTGCGCTCGAACTTGCCGCGGGCGGCGCGGACGGTGAAGGAGCGGCGGCGGGTGGTGGTGTTGGCAGCGGCGAGGTGGAGGATTGTGGTGGGGTGGATGAAGGAAGAGGAGAGGTGTGTGGCGGAGGGTTTGTGGGTTTTAAGGAAGAGATAATTGGAGGAGGGTGAAGGAGAGAAGTGGACATGAGGAGGGTATGCGAGCTTTGAGGTTGTTGCTGCTGCCCAAGAAATTGCCATTGGAAAGTGAGGTTTTTGGTTTGGTGTATGAGACTGAGAAGAGGATAGTGTTCAAGGGTTTGGGAATGCGGTGGACAAAACAGCTCCTCTTGTTAAGTTTTATCCTTTTCTGCCTTCAACTTCACTAGTTTAATAAAATTTAACTAATGAGAGATTGTGATAAAAAAGAGAGTGTTAAATAGTGTGTTTCTAGCTTTTTCAATTTTGGTTAAATAAATTTAGTATTTTTTTTTCTTTCGGATTGTATTTCATTATATGATTTTGACACAATTCAATTAATTGTATTTAAAAAAAAATACTGTAATTTTAAGGCAATCAATCATGTGTTATAATTAATTCTTTATGTCCTTTAATATAAAAAAGATTAAATTATACTTTTAATCCTTTAAAAAAAATGAAAAAAGTCATGAGCAGCTTACTTAGCAAATCGCCCACGGAGAACCTTGAGGCACATACGCTTTTCAACCATCAACCTCAACAATATGAGCAGCTTACTTAGCAAATCGCTTATCACTTACATTGGAGGTGGCGAACGAGGGATCCTCTATATATATATGCCCAATCTACTCTAGCACATTCCTAGGTAGTTGAATGCATAACTAAGGGCTAGCTGTGATAAAGTTAAAAAAGTAAGAGATGGCGTCCAAAGACTATTTTTATTTGTGTGCCTTATACAACGTATAAACGACACCATTTAATTGCAGCTTATCTAGCATTGACCTTGTCAACACTTTGTCAGGGTCCCTAAGAACTTTCTATCTACAAGCACAAGGTGACCTTTCAACATAAAAGTTAGTTGCCCACCTCGCAAGGTCGTTAGGGCCAATGGTCGAAAAAATACTTGTATATTCATGCTTGTTAAACAATTAACAAAGTTAACTTTTGTAAAACAAAATACCTCAAAGCCAAAGAAAATCAGAAGCAAACTTTGTACCTATAGCAAAGTCATGTATCCTCCGAATTGCATAATATGATTCAGGCTAACCATGCTTAGTGGATCGTACAAGAAAGCCAACGTAGAGGTACCCTTTGCATAATTGTTGCATCTCTGAAGATAATCTAAACGAGGACGTGTGTGGAAATCTTGTTGATAAAGATTGTGCAGTCCACCAAATTAAAAGATAAGTTTTCGCTCATTGTTAGCTGCCACATAGGAATCATGTATCTCCTGCGGCTAATAGAATATCATGCCTCCTGGTGATTGACTTTGAGCTCGTTCACCAAGATACCAATCACCTCTTTATGAGTTGACTGCTTGTGGTGACATAGTGCACCAATTGTATATAGGTAAGTGCAGCAGAGGTGAGACATCATCTAAAGTGATGATTATCCCCTCTACTAGAAGGTGAAAGAGAGTTGTCTGCTTGTTTTGACACAGCGCACCCGTTATATATATTAGGGATAAAATTATTTTAAGAGTAATTTTTTTAAATTTATTTTTCATTTTTATTATATTTTTTTAAAATTTAATGGTTGTAATAAGTAACTAATATTAATCATTATTTGAAGAAAATAAATGATAAGGATAACAAATAAATCTAAAATAATTACTCTTAAAATAACTTGATGTTTTTTTTCATTATATATATATATATATATATATATATATATATATATATATATATATATATATATATATATATATATATATATATATTATTAGCTGAAAAAAAAGTGTTCCTCTATGAGAGAGGCCAACCTTGTCACCTCCACGAATGTCTTCACCTTTAAGTGCTAAGGCAGGGCCGCGGGGGTAATTAAGATCTAACCCCCATGACTTACTAGCTTAATCTCTTTGTGGGGTTATCCTTTTTCATGTGTGGGGCAATATAGTCTGCATAAAACCTCAACATAGACAACTCCACATGATCTCTTGGATATATAGGAAGGTTCAACATGCTCATGGCTCAACAAGCTCAGTAGGCTTAGGAACAACAATTAGCTCTTGCAGTGTGCGAGTAAGCACTACCACTTCCACTTCTCTTGTTTTCTCTTATCTCTAACCGAAAATAGTGTGTGGTACTCATAGAGGCCTATATGCACCTACCACATAGTGTCATTAGTGTCTCTCTTAGGCTGAGAACTCCTAAACCATCTACAACCAAGATATAACACAGTGGCATATTAGTTGTACTTGAAAGTTCAATAACAGGTAATGTTTAATAAAAAAATTAATCAAAATAATAAGAGTTTACAATATTGATTTTGATGCACAACAAAAACACGTTTTTGTTATGCATCTAAACTAGACACACAAGGGAAACAAAAAACACATTTCGGTTGTACATCTAACCCATATACATAATAGAAACACGTTTTTGTTGCATTTACCAACACACACAAAATGAAAGTTGTAAAATGAAGCTTACTTGCAAAACACAATATTAGTAAGGGAGAGGGACTGTGAAACAGAAGGGGATTGACAACAATTGTAGGTGAAGGAAAACAGATGCGACAATTGCAGAGGAGGGAAATGGAGAAAAAGGATATGATCAGAAAGAGAAAGTGGGAGATGGAAGGAGGGTGAAGGGGATATGAAGAGGTTTTAAGAAAGGGTAGGGAAAGAAAAAAGGTGGGCAATTTAGTCTTTTCAATTTGCTTTTTAAAAGATAGGGTGTGAACTTTAGTAGTAACGGATGTGAGAATAACACAATCTTATTCTTTGTTGGGTCAACAATGCAATAAGACACGAGCCACAACCCAAAGAGAGAAACAAAGACTCCAGGCCCAATAGTACACACAAATCTAACAGCCGTAACAGGTAAACATAGCCAATACTCAAAAGCTTTTTATTTATTATTTTTTATCAACACATTTAAAATATTTAATAACTCGTATTCCAGGCTTCCAGCAAAACTTTTCTTGGGTTTCCTTGTTTACTTGCCTCGGGGCCTTCTAAGAGTTGTCCAATTGTTCCAATTGGCTATTAAAGACCGTCTTGAACTCCCAATGAACGAAAGAAGTTGAAGCTTAGAAAATTCCAGAGATGAATTAGCAAATAGAATGATTTATTTGTATAGATTTTCTAAGAAATTTTAGGGCAAAACAAATGACAGAGATTAACTAAAAAAATCATAATTTAGCTTCTAGTGTATTTTAGTTTTGAAACTTCAAGAGAAAATTATAAATTTTGTTATTGTTTGACAAAATTGAAGTGACCAAGAGTCTAAAACACACACTTTGGAAATATTTATGGATCGTATGTTTTAAAGTCTTATAACTAAAGTATGCATCATCACAAATTAGATTTTCCCTTGTAAAGTCATCTTAATGCATGATAGGTCATTTAGGAGAAGAAAGGGAATGAGAAATTGGGAAATAATATTTAGCAAGAGAACAGCTAAATATGAGCTATTTTTTATAATAAAAATATATTAAAATATCTTTAAAAATATTTATTTAACAGTTATTTTTTACTTAAATGATAAGAATTGATATTTTTATTATTTATGACTTGCAGATGTGAAAAGAATAGATCAAAAGAGAAAAAGATCAAGAAAATATCAAAAAGAAAGATTTTTAGCACCAGGCTCAAGTCCACTTCAGCCGCTATAGATAGAGAGACAGAACACGGAGTCTAAGACCACGACAGAACCCCTCTACCAGGGTTTTTGTTCTTTCCAGGCGATCGAAAAATAAAGAAATAGTGAATTTATTCAAGATAATTATATACTTACAAAATACCGTCTCAATTCATCCTATTTCATCATATCCGGGATGTGATGTGGTTCCAAAGGGTGAACTGAACAATTCCAATAAGATTTCATTCTTGAACAAAAATCCATTTTAGGGTTTATTTCATCTATTCCATGACCGGAACAGTGGGAGATACACGTTACACCACGATTTTGAATCAGAAGAGATATTTCAAGAAATGGCATATCTTCTTTCACCCCTTTTGTTTCATCCGTGCTTATACCCCATTTAGTGTAAAATCCTCAATGGTCATGAGTGGCTAAACCCTTAGTTAGGACCTAACAGGCCTAAAAAGTCAAGCGATATATGATGTACTTCTCATATTTATCAATGCAAAATGAGTCTTTTCCATGTTTTTTCTATTCTATGATATTTTCTATTTTATCTTACATTCTCATATTTACATTCTTTTAGGGGTAAGACAATCGAAAGAGGATAACTTCTAATAAAGGTTTAAAGAAAGTATGCATGAATCAGTTTTAGGGGTTAGACACTCGGGAGAGGGTCACTTCTAATAAAACAACAAGAAAAGATTTCATAAGAACATCATTGTTAGACATAGAACGATAGTTTTATGCTCATGCATTCATGCAAACATCTAGAATTCATGCTTCATGCATTTTATTTGTCGAGTCTTTTCGAAGGGACTTAAGAGATAGATAAATAAAATAGGCTTATCATCGTGAGGAATTAGGAGCAAATAAATGAATAAATGTGGGTAGAATAGATCCAATTGCATTGACAAAGAAAAATCATATACATCCTAAACAAACAAGGCAAGTTAGATCCCAACATTATCATATCTTGAATTTTTTTTATCTTAATCTTTTATCTTTCTCATCTTTCACTTTTCTTATCTTATCTTTTTTCTTTATCTTCTATTTTTATCTTTAAGTCTTTTATCTTTTCTTTTAAACTTTCACCTTATCTTTTATTTTTCTTTATCTGTTATTTTAAATTTATTATCTCTTACTTGTAAATTGAGTTTACATTAATCTAAGTACAAATAAATTTGGTGCATTTATCGACGAGTTAACAAGAACATTATATATATTTTCCAAATAATTGCATCTTATTATAAACACGAACTTCCTTTGTATATTTTTCATTATTATGATGCCATCTTTAACTAAACTCCCCGCAAAGAAGTGACCGAGATTAGCTGGTGTTATGGAAGTTTTGGTAGAGGAAGCACGCTTCATGCGCCTAAACTCAAGACATGGTGTGTGGTGTTGCAGTGTTGCATGTGTGCTTTTTTCACTTGTGTTGAAGAATGGCCTGATGAAGTGAGCCCTGAGCAGACCAGGCTGGACACACAAATTCGAGACATGGGGCGTGGCCCATAACATCAAGGGACCATTGACGGCTGGCAAACCTTGCTTTACAGTTTACAGTGTTGCAGATATTGTGGGCATGTTTGCAGATGCTGGAGCAAGGTTTCAAGAGAAAATCACTATCATTCTTCAATCCTCATATTGGTCATACCTACTTAATAAATTAATTAGCAAAATATGTATTATCTTTTCTTTTTCAATTTAGTTTTATTTTAATTTTATGTAACTTTTAGGGACTAAGGATGGAGTGCCAGTGTAAGGAGTGGAGACTCAACATGTAACCTGTTGTATGCGAGACTGTCTTTCTATACTCGTTCAATCCTATTTTATTTTAGTTTTATGATATGGAAGATATCTTTTATGATATTGAAACTTACAGAAACTGATTCATATTTCTAAAATAAGGTCACAAACTAACTTTAAATTATGTCTAAATGATTTGTTAACTAATATGTTATTAGTTGACAAGTTTTTTGCAATCAAATGCAGTTTCTAGTTTCTACCCTTGTTCTACCTTATGTTTTGAAGGAGTGGAAGATTTCTTTAACTTGGGTAGGTGAGTTGAAGACTAGTTTCTTTGATAACCAAAACATATATTCTTTAGTTTAGCTGAACTAAGTAAATGCGTTCTCTTATATATATATATATATATATATATATATATATATATATAAAAGAGAACAAAATAATCATGATCAAACAACTTGTGTTTCGTCTAACAATTTTTTTTGTGAAAGGATTTTCTAAAATTAATTGAAACATTATTTTTTAAATATCATTTTATAACCTGCTTTCACAATTTTTTTTATCAGCCAAAAAACCTGCTTTCATAATAAAGAGGTAAAAACTTTACCAGTGAAAGATCATGGTTAATATTGTGAATTAATGATGTTACAATTTCTTATTTAGTAGTATAACGTATAGTGAATTAAATTTGATTGTAAAAAATAACAATGGTTAAGGTTAGAATGGTAAAACTAGTAAAGCACACTTAATGATATAGGTAAGCATTATTAATAACGACGGAAAAATCAGTACCATGGGAAATCTTAATTATGTCTATCTCACAACGGTTTGGTTAATAGAGATAGATCATCATTCTTTTTCATTACTAATTCAACCTGTTTTTTAGCATATTAATTCAAATATGCCGTTCTAAGGCCTAATCATAGGCTACTGATAGTTATATACTAACTTACTTTAGGGGACCACATTTACAATGATTCACATCTAATCGTTACTATTGTTTTCTTAATTTTCCCTTCATCCAAAACAAATTATTAGATCAATCAATCTTTTTAAAGTTCATTTCTTACCATAAGAATAGAACAAAAATAAGTCATTTCATTTTTATAATTTTTTTTATTCATCTTCATCATATTTTTTTGTCATTATTATATGAAATATCTACTAATTCTGTTGATTATTTATCTTTATTAGATTCTTATTGATCTTTAATTAATTCTTTCTAATTATATTTTTTCATTCATAAGACTTAAATTTTAAATTTCACTTAAAAAAATTAAGTCTAATTTCATTCGAACTTCATTTGAACCAACATGTTTATTTATCTTCATTATATTAATCATCTTATTTTATATATATTATTACTTTAAAATCTATATCTTATTAATAAAAAATATTATTTGAAATAAAATTTCTCAAAACTTAAATGATAAATGCAACGTAAAGAAGCCTATTTACATTTACATTCACATGACAAGTTATTGACCATCAATGGTTAGCCCTCAATCTTGACATCACTGAACAGCATCAAATTGAAAAATTTTGAGATATGATAAACATATATCTCATTTTCGAAAATTTTGGTATGGTTTTCAACTTATTTATGGTCCAATATTAAATATTTTCAACAATTTTTTATTGAAAAATTATCATATGATTCAGTATCAATGCATGTTTATGGTTTCAATTAATATCAACGTGACATGTGACTAAGTTTTTAATTCACGAAAAATTATGAATGAAAAAGAGAAAAATAAAAAAAAACTAAGTGATTTTTTTTATCATTCTGAAAGATAAGTGAAAATAAGATAGAAGAAAAAGTAAATATTTGTTTATAATTATTCAAAACTTTTACTGTGCACTATTTTGTTTGTGTTTTTCTTTTGAGTAATGTTACTGCACAATAATGTAAATTAAGATTAGATGCTCATTACTTATTATGTGTGGCTAGCTATCTTTTTCTTTTGGGGAGAGCTAGCTATCTTTTTTTTTTCCTTCTTTTGGGCGAGTATTGAGTGTAAGCTGTTAGGTCTGAAGCAGTTGGAAAGTTTTGAACCCTCGGGAAAAAAATAAAAATATAAAGCAGTTGGGACCTTATCCAATTACATGTGGACAGTACAGGTTGCTAAATTACCTAAAACCATTATAAAGTTAAAATGCAATTACTACAATGAAACTCTTATTGGCTATTTCATCTTTCACTTTTAGTTTTACCCCTGCATTACTAGGGTAAAACTTACAAAGGTAAATTCATTCTGCAAAATTTGAGAGTTGCTGACTAGAAAAACACCGAAGCCTCTTTGTCACGAAGCAAAGTTATGCTGAAGTATAGCTACAAGACCAGATCTGCAATTTCAATGTAGATTCCTCAGACTTTTTCTGCAGCTATATGCAGTCCTTAGATTCCCTCTCTCACCCTTCTTTGATGTAAACAGTTTGGATAAAAATTTAAAAAAAAAAAATCAGAGTCCACAAGCCTTGTAATAGAACTATAAATTTATAGATTATTAATGGTTTAACTGTGAAGTTAAATAAAATAAAAAATATGTTTGATTACAAAAATGAAATATTAATTTCTCCTTTAGTTTGTAAGGACTTCGTTTTAATGAAAATTTTCATGTTGAAGAGGGTATTAATATTAATATAGCCTGAAAATTGCAAACTTAATTAAAACGTCACATGCAAGAATAATGTGAAGATCCTTTCAAACAAGGAAGAAATATGATGGCTCCTTACATTGGAAAACTAACCCTCACAACTACAGTTGTTCTTTTGACCGGTTTATTTTTTACCTTATCATAGTCCCATGTCATGTGGTGTTATGAATAGATGACTCCCAAGTTCGTAAAAATCTACACACCAAATTTGATGAAAAAATACTACTAGCTGGGTCCTCTGCATCTAACTGTGCCTGGAAGTAAGCACTTTTGAATATAGTAAAACTTTAACAACTTTGGATTCGAAAAAGTCTGTATAGGCTCAACTTTGAACTTAAAAAGGTAAACATTAACCAAAATAAATAAATAAATAATAATAATAATAAAGGAGGTGACAAGTAAGTGAGAGAGAGCTGCAGAATATATAAAAAGGGTTGTTCTTCACTCACTCTCAGTCACAGCCAGTCTATATACCAGTTTGGAAATATTCTCTCTAAATCCAATTAATGCTGCCATTCACATTTAACACCTCTGGCAGCATCTAGCATTCATTCATTGAGCTTGTGACTAAGTTTTTTTAAGCCTTTCACTCTTTTCATATATTTTCTCTAGTTTTCATCTTCTGATCTATCTAACTTCACCAGATTGTGCACTTAAAAGTTCATCACTTTATCATCAAGAACGATGCAAGACTCAATTGGGATTCCTGCTTGCTTTTCTTCTTCAGCAGAGAAGCAGCATAGCCATGATGATCATGGAGCTGTGACCCGTTCGGGTCAGAGCGTGTACATGTCAGTGTATAGAACAAAGGTTGCTGATCACTGCCGTTTGATCACCATCACATGGTGCAAAAACCTCTTGCTTCATGGGCTTTCGGTGTCAGTGGAAGGTCCAGAAGGAGAAGAACAGTACACCTGCAAGGTCGAGCTGAAGCCATGGTACTTTTGGAGAAAACAAGGTTCCAAGCGCTTCATAGTAGATGGCAAAGCCGTTGACATTTTCTGGGACCTTAAAGCTGCAAAATTTAACGGCGAGACAGAACCAACCTCGGAGTATTATGTGGCAGTGGTTTGTGATGAAGAGGTTGTGCTGCTTCTCGGTGATCTAAAGAAAGAGGCATACAGAAGGACGGGGTGCAGACCAGCACTCATTGACCCCATTTTGGTTTCAAAGAAAGAACACATTTTTGGGAAGAAGAAGTTCTCCACTAGAGCCAAGTTTCACGAGAAGGGTAGGTGGCATGAGATTTCAATTGAGTGCAAGAACAAGGGGAATTATAATGTGGATTCTCTAGGTGGGGTTCATCCAGAGATGGAGATAAGGATTGATGGGCACTTGGTGATTCATGTGAAGCACTTGCAATGGAAGTTTAGAGGCAACGAGTCAATTCATCTCAGCAAAATGAGAGTAGAGGTATATTGGGATGTTCATGATTGGCTTTTTAGTCCTGGTTTAAAGCATGCTTTGTTCATTTTTAAGCCAATTTTGTCATCTAGTACTACTACTACCACCACTACTTCTATGTCATATTCGTCACCTTCATTATCATCCTCATCACCTCCACTATCTAATGATCAGACAAGGAATTCTGGATCAGTGGAGGGATTTAGTGTTAGTGGGTCATCAGAGTTTTGCTTGTTTCTCTATGCTTGGAAAGTTGAATGAAGGGACCATGTAATGTAACCTTAATGGTATATCATCATCATCAACACCGGCAAAATAAGGTTGAAAATGGACTAAGTGATGGAATGGTGAAGATGCAGATTGAGATTGGGTTTGGATTGAGAAAGCGAGTGGGACCAAACAGTGGCTTTGGGAGTTAGTTACAGCTGGGGTTGAGCAAATGCGCATAAGTGTGGACAAGACAGATTGTATCACATTCACAATCACACACATGCCCAATAATGCCTCCATCTAGAGGCATCTACGTCTACATCTACATTTTACCCACATTGGAAAATGCTCTTTCTTGATCCCATCTTGGTCTTGTAGCTGTATATGTTTCTTCCAAAATCTATATATCAACCAAAGGTAAATGTTACCTAAATTTTGTATCACAATATATATATATATATAGGCACAAGATTACTAGACTGAATGTTTAATTTGCCCATAAAAGTTATTTTCATGCATGTGGCGGAAAATGATATACCCCGGAAAGGAAGGATGGGTGTTTGGAGATGATGTGGAAACAAGAGTGCAATAATCGATGTATGTGCACCTCACCCATATTAATACACATGATTCTCTTTCTAGTAGTTGGATTATCTGTATCATCCTCATCATTCTTGTTTAGTTGCCTAAGTCCATTAATCTATTCGTTGTTGATCCAGAAACTCTATAAAGATTATAATACAAATAGCCAGGTAGGTGAAGCATTGAAGAAAATTAGAATCGATACACATTTGTTAAGACCCAAATATATGGTTCTGTTTTTGGTCCGAGGTTAGTATTTTTATATTCATTTATGTTCTTGTACCCCGTTGGGATTATACGCCCATATGAGGGGGATATTATTAGTTAGTAGAGAAGCCTGTAGAAAAGCCATTATTATAATTGAATTCAGTGCTACGTGCAGAGTAATAGTTTTTTAAAAAAAAAATATACAAAACGATGCATGTAGCAAAAACTCTATTAAAATGACGGCAGCAATTGTTGCAATATAAAAATAAAAAAAAAGTAGATTTGTTCTTTGGGGTCAAAAGAAATGAGGAAGTGAACTACAAAATTCGTCTTTTTCGGGAAGCAGTTGAAATTGTTTTGACCAAGGAGATTATTAATTAACGTCAACGTCAAAAACAATGATAACTAGGTCACACTGAAAGATTCAGAAGTATGCGGCCAGAGGACTTGGCTGATTTAACGAAGTAAAATAATAGGTAGGCCCAGATGTAACATGTTATTGCTTAGCACATTGGTAATAATTTAACCGGCAAAGTGACAAGCATAAATTTATGGCAATCTCGTGAGATTCTTTAAGTTTTTGTTCAGAATCAATATGGAAGGAGGCTAATATGGCTTCTGGCTATAAAAACCATTTTTTATTATATAAAAACCGGTTCTTATGATTAAAAAAATATTTTGTGAGATAATACACGAGATTTGTTTTAAGTTCTTAGATAATTGTGTCATTATAGAGTAGGAAATTGTTAATACATTTTTTAAATCTGATATGACAAGGTGAAATTCACTATAATGATGCTCTTTGCGAGACACTTATATCTTCAAGAATATAATGTGTCTATTAAGCATCAAGGAAAAAAAGAGAAAATCTCTGAGGATTCCTAATTTGTGTATTTTGGTTTGAATTTTGCAAAGAATAAGTTGCCAATGGCATACATGGAGGAGATATATTCATTTTGAACCAAAACCAAACCACCTTGCCAAGAAGAACTTGTTTTTCCCACGAGAGGCCTCCTTTTCTGCATGTTGTGGAGCTGGTGCTAGAGAAGGAGATAGCAAAGGTGGCGTAACAAGTTTGACTGCAAGAATAATTGTTGATGTCATCACATTCATACATGGAACGAGGTCATTTACTGAGAATATATGTTTACTATTAACTAACGGAACTTTATTTATCAAATCACGAGTCACGAGTTCAAAATATGTAAACATTACTAAAAAGCCATAATGGGAATAACAGGAATATAAGGAAAGAGACTGAAATGCAACCTGGATTTGGCGAAACCTTGCTAGCTTTAGAACTTTTTGTGTCGAAGGAATTTGTCTTTGAATTTGACATGGTGGGTTCACGATCAGATATAGAGTTTGACTTTCTCTCACGAACTTTATGCTCCGTATTTCCTTCACTATTTTGTTCACCTATAATTACCAAGAATAAAATAAATAATCTAAACTGTTGGGAGAATATTGTAAAATATCAGTAGCATTTCAACCAGATATCATAAATGCAAGATGTCATGGAGCCTATTAACCATATTATAATGTTCAAACTATAGAAAAATGCTAATATTATCTTAACAGAGTAGTTACTCTACTGCCTCTGTAATGCATTTAATATTGCAGTTCTGTTTACAAAATAATTGACGTTCCATATCCATGCTGATATGATACATATACAATAATTCTATTCTTACATCTATGTGTTTATCTCTTTTTATCATATTATTTTTTACATTTCAGAATTTTCTCTTTTCTTACTTTTTTTTCCCTTTCTCTCTCTAGTGTTAGATTTATTATACAAGTTGTTGTATAAGTATCATTTCTCCTAATAAAATGGTTTGTTCAAATTAATCCTTTTGTGATTGAAAAGTAGGAGATGGAAAAGTATTACTTAGTTGGCATAAACATTTGAAAAAAAATAAAAATTGGACAACCCCGGCTTTTCGTATAACATTCCATAAAAATTCTTTAGTTGAAAGAAACCCGTTTTAATCATAGTATACATCAAGGAAAAATATGCTATATTGAGAGTGGACTGGACATTATTGAAAATTGAAAAGAAATGGCCACATTCTTGATTCATTTGGCCTGTCAAATTCATCACTTAGTCTTTTATCCAACAACTTCAAGATAATACCAATCAGAAGAGTTTAGTCTTAGTACCATAAAGAAAAAGAATAGACAATAGAGCATTGTCCAATGCACTTACCACTAAAGATTTCTGGTCACAATGAAGTTTCGAAGATTCATGTATTTTGCAATTTCATTAACAAGGTTACGGGAAAGATTAAAAGGAATGTGGCCACGGCCTCAGAGGACCAAGGTCATGGTTCATGCATTTTGGAATTTAAAAAAGTACCCAACAATATGTATAAAAATCTCAGAATAGATACTTACTTTCAACATGAGGCTTCCCGTAGTTATGGTTCAAAGCTTCAACAAAAGAAGCAGTTTTTTGGTCTTGCATCACTTCAAGGAACAAAAAAAAACTTCATTGAACTTAATAATAATCAATAAATTCACAATAACTCAATTTCAATATGGAGAAATATGAACTCACATTGATCAAATAATGCATATCTGTAATTTGGGGCTGAGCCAACCAATAACAACTGGACTGCCTCTGCATCCCTTGTCATAGATATTGCTGCAGATGCTTTTAGGTTCTGTGTGTCTAACAGAATACCAGCAAGCTACAAAATAAATACAAGTATTGAGCGACCAAAGTCACTTAAAACCAGTTTTCTATAATTTTCAGAAGCATCTTTTGATGTGGGGGAGTAATAAAGTAAATTAATAGCACCAAAAATTTGTCTAAAAACAAAGGTCATTATAAATTTACCAATAGTTTCTTCAGCATATAGTTTTGTAGTAAATCATAGGCATCCTCACAGTAATTATCAGTAACAACTGTGCATTGTGATCCAACCTTGAAAAACAAAAGAACACATCAAATTAATTATAAAATTCATCTCAGCACATTGCCTTGGGATCAAACTTGTTTTTAAAATTAATTTTCAGATTCATCAATAATTGATAATCCAACCTCGCCAGTAGTGTTCAAGACATCTTGTCCAACCACGAGGACGCTCAGTTGGCCAGTCATCAAAAGGCTTTCCATGTCCACCTGCAAACAAATTCAGTGTCAGATCAGCAAACTAAGCAAAACACATCAAGCCTGAGCCTACTATTCATACATAGTGTCCTCCAAACATCTTCATCAGAATTGATCACAAAGAGATAATTTCAGTGTTGTCAAATCAAAACAATTATCAAATCATATATCAGATAACCAATAAACAAAAACAGGAGGCCTGCATTTACTTCATGTGGAGGCATATAAATTGTTTCCATCTGAAACTTAAAATCTAAAACTATAAAACATCTATTAATTCATCACACATTGTCAAAGTCTTGTCTATGTGAGAAGTTGTTTCTATAATTAATTTTAAGTTTCATTCTCTATAGAAAAAACTGTAAGTTTTTGTCCTTATAGCATTTTTTAGGGATTTATCACTATTAGAAAGTTCTTGTAGCAATTTTATACCACCAGAAAGTCTTCTTTGATTAAGCAAGATGGATCAAAACTTAAGAAGAAATGTATGTGTAGGAACTAAAACTTACAGTTTTCTAAAGACTAAAACATAAAACCAGGAAATGAATTTTTATTTTTGTACTTATTCTATACCTTGTTATAATTAAGTTGCAGGTTAAATATATAATTTAGTTCCTCTACTTGGTGTGTATTCTCAATTTGATCCCTCTAAATACAAACTTATTAAATTGGGTTTATACACGAAAACGTTATTGGTTTGGTTCCTATAGTCATATGCTGTTGGTTAACTCCCTTATTATTTTAAATTTGGTCCCTATTCATATATCACATTCTTAATTTGATCTTGTGTAGTACTATACATGCATTAAATTAAGAATAAACTATATGTATAAGGATGAAATTAAAAATAGTTAATAATTTAACTGTTCACCAAACTCATTTAATAAGCTTATAAGTTAAGTGAGTCTAGCCGAATTGGTTGGTTATGTCATATTTGCACAAGTTATTGTAAATTTTTTAACAATGTCTTTGATTCTTATTAATTAAAAAAAATTGTAGGGGGAGTGAGGGAGTAAATTATGGTTATATTTGATAAAATTAGCTGAAAATTGATAGCTGAAAGTTGAAAAATTAACTTATTAAATAATAATTATTTGGATAAAACTATTGGTTGAAATAGCTGCATAATATAAAATGACATAAAAATAAAAACAATAATTTATTTTAAAAAGATAATAAAAAAATTTAATAAATATATTAAGGATAAAAATGAAAAAAAATATAAAAAATTAGAAATTAGAAACTAATATTTTAAAAACATTATTTTAAGTAATATTTAAAAAACATTAAAAGTTATTAAAAATTTATTTATTGAACAATTAAATAAATTTTTCACATAATACAAAAAATTAACTAAAATTTCTTGCATAATATAGCCAATATGTGTAACCCCGTGTGACTTTTTTTCTTTTCATGCCAAAACTAGTAAATTAAAAGTCTGGTGAAATCTGAATCAATTTTAAACATTGAAAAAAGGCACCTCATCAATGAATAACAATGAATTGGCATCAAGACCAGCATGGTGAAAGAGCCACGCAGCCTGCTTCAGCTTCCACATGGAGCCTCGCTTCACATTCATCACAGGAACCACCACCACACGCTCGCTTCCACCGTCGTTCTCCTTCTGCCTATAACCTAAGAGCCACGCGTGGCAAATGGCAGCCACCATGGACGCCGTGCCTGCACCACCACACAAAACTCAATCAATCACTCTCCAAAGTTCTCACATCACAAAAAAAAAAAAAAGCTCTCAATTTTCACTAACTGTTGGAAGGCCCAGAAAGCACGATTTGCGCATTTGCAGCATGTAACTCTCCTCTCGAGATTTTCTGAAGCAAAATTCTCTGCTCTTTGAGGAACCCGTTGAGGCTAGCTTCCTCTCCCTTCGGAAAAGCATGCCTTGGCGCGATCCTCTCCCGCGAGCATGTCGAAGACGATATCGTTCTCCGGTGAGCGGACTCCACGAGGTTCCTCGGCGGCGAAAGAGGAGCAGAATCCGACGGAGAATTCTCCGGCGACGGCGTAGAAGTCTTGAAGGTTCGCCTCGAATTGGGAGGCTGGATCCCCTGCGGGTGAGGTGCAGCAGAGGGCTCGGTTTTGAAGCGGGACTTTCGAGGATGAGGCTGACGTGGAGGGAGAGAAGATTTAGGAGAATCAGGAGGAGAAGGAGATGGTTGTGTGTTGCTATTGTTATTGGTCGGTTTGAGGATGTTGGCGAACCAGTTGTGCACCGCCGTTGCAGGGGATCCGTCCCCATCTGATGAAGGCTGAGCGAAAGTGTCGGATTTGTTACGTGTGTGTTTTGCTGTTTTCGACAGTATCTCATCACTGATCCCTTCCATTGCTCTGTATCTGCTTCATTCACATTATCATCACTATCATACTATACTACATAGTACACATCAAAACATAGTAACAACTATCAAACCAGCTTGCATGATATTGATGAGACATGTTGATTTTTCGAAAATAAATTATATACCAACTCATTCTTCAATTCGCAACACAGTTTAGTATGAAATGCATCATTGTGAGCACACATAGTATACATCAAATCATAGTAACAACTATCAAAACAACTTGCATGATATTGATGGGACATGTTAATTTTTCAGAAAGAGTTTGTATACAATCTCATATACCAACTTCAATTAGCAACAAATTAAATTCAATATAATTGTCACATAATCATATTAATTTTTTAAGCATGTGATATGAGACTCGATCATCTAATATAAAAAAATGTGCATTAAGATAAAATAATTTTTAAAATGAATCTTTAGTACCTCTTGTTCTCAGCAAGGAAATATTCCATCAAAACTTGTTCTTCAATATGAAACTTATAATTATAACTAAGTTATGTACTAATTTAATTTTACTAATATACCTTCGGGCAGACCTAGTTCTAGAGAGAGCGTCTCTTCGGTCGGAGGAGGAGGGAAGGGGTGAGGGTGGTTGTGTAGCTCCGAACCTTGGGGACCCTAAAGGGCGAGCCGGCGAGTCACAGCGTGAAGGAGAGGAAGCGACGATTTGTCGTGCCTCTCGTAACCATTCTTGTGTCAACCTTGCACTGTTGCTTCTAGTGCTGTCGTCGAACCCTTCATCGTCGTAGTCGTCGTCGTGCACACCTGTACTACCTGTGAGGTCGTAGGTTTTGTGGTCCATGTCTGCTGCCCCGAAAAACATGTCGTTCATGAAGTCGGTGAGGTCCGGTGCGGGTTTCTCCCTACGCCGTGTCTCTGCCATCCTTTTTTGTAGGCTTAGAGAGCCTTTGGTTTCTCTGCCCAACCTTCGCTCCATTTTTTCTGAGTCACCCACAACTCGTGCAACCTAAGAATTAACTATGAGGAGAATAAAAGGTGGCTTAATTCTGGTAGCTAGGGTTGGGGTGTGGGGTGTTAAATTTTAAAAAGATTGGTAGAAACATAGTAGATACATAGAAAGCATCATCGGTCTGACTGCGGATGCCAAGAATTGGCCGGCGTAGAGCCTGTCTTGTACTCGCCATGTTTTGTCGTCGTATTAAGAATGTTCTTTCTATATTTTATTCTTATGGATTAAAGAATGTTCTTCTATATTTTTATTCTATGCAAGTTCCATGCCATGGTAACGCTGAGACATTGTTAGTTATTGACTTATTGGATGACTGTAACTCATGAATTTGCATGAATAATCCAATAACGAACAAAACTTTTAGGAAAAGCCAGTGTTAGTAGACTCATCAAATCGGTTATTAAGAGATTGGAGTAAAAAAAATTCATTCTTCATGGTGACTTTTACGGTGGACAAAATGAAACGCCAGCTAGCTAGCTCCACCAAATCCGAGAGTTGAAGGCTTACTTGTCAAGATATGGAGGGGATCCTACTTGATTATGAATTAGTCAAGACATCTGTAAACGGATCATTGTTGCTTAGTTTTGTCCCCTATTGTTGCTTAGTCAAGATATCTGTTTAAAACTCTAAGGAAGATTTAAATCTACATCAAACACTAATTTTTTCTTTGATAAAGATAAAATTAATGAAGTCTTCCTCTTTTGTATTCATTGAATCTTCAACCATCTCCAAATCTATAGAGTCTTGAATTACTTTTGAAGATATAGAGTCTTCACAGTATTGTGTATCAACATAATGCTAACAATCTCTAAATGTATGGAGTCTTGAACTTTTTTTTGAAACTATAAAGTATCCTTCACCTTGTGAATCCAAAAAATCTTCATCATCTTGTGTATCAAAAGAATCTTTAAGAATTAAATCCAAAGAGTCTTCTACTACTTCTCAAACGGTCTTTAGCATTCTTCATCATCAAAACTATTCAACTTTTTATTGAAAAAGCGCCACTATTTGTTTAGTTTTGAAAATACTCAAATTATATATAAGTTGAAGTCACTTGTTCTCCTCTTATTATCCAAAAGTGGAAAGTTGTTGGAGTACTCTTGTGAATAAATGCGTAAGTAAACATCACTGCTTGAAGAATTAAAAGTGGCTTTGAACGAAGAGAGAAATGGCTTGGGAAAGACACATTCCGAAAATTGAGAAGAATATTATTAATGCATGGAGTAATATAGGCTAAGGGTAATTTTGAAAAAAAAATACTTAATGCAAAATTGATGTTGTAAAACGACATATAATTTGAAAGAAATTTTTTTCTCTAAAATATCATATAAACTAGAATGGAGAGTACACAGATTTATTTATTTTGCATTTATTCAGGAAAATTATCTATAAAAATCAAAATAGACTATCAAGAGAGTCTAATTTAGTTAATTGACAAGAGTGGATGAGTTATTGTAAGTTTCTTAACATTGTCATTGTAAGTTTTTTAACATTATCATTGATTCTTACAAATAAAAAAAATGACTATAACCTGAATCTGATTAGAAAAAAATGATAAAATAAAATCTTATGTGAAAATATCTTCTTTGGTAGTGTTTGATAAAATATTATTTGTGAAATATTTATAATTTATAATTATATTTTAATTTTTGCTAAATTATTAATTACGAGACAGGGACATGATCCTCTCCCATTCAAAAACAGGGGCGAGTGTCCAATTTACAAATTCTACCAATATCTATATAATTATAATTTACATATTAAATTTATTATTAAATATTAAATTAACTTTACTAAGGGCTAAGATTTCATTTAGTTTTGAAAAAAAAATTAGAGGATGTTTTTGCTGCTATGAAGCAAATGCCATCTATAATTTAAATTAATCAGCTAGTGTCCAATAAATATAACACAATTGTCCGCAAGGAAGGAAAATAGATAAAAAGCCACATTATAAGCATAAGTTAAAAGAAGAGTTGTTTTTATTTTCCTTTGAGAAATCGTTAAGATATACCTTAATGTTGTAAATTACTATCACAACACATGTATTTCAGAACATGCAATCTAGATATTAACTAGCTATAGAAGTGTTACAGATTGAGAAATCCGTAAGGATTGCATATATGTAAAGGTTTTGGATCACATGATTTGTAATGTTATTATGTCTCTTTTGGAATAAATAATTCAGAACACCTTACAAATTAGTTGTGACATTTTAGAACACCTATTTCGGAAGAGACACAATATATTACGGATGATATAATCCAAAACCTCCATAGAATTGCAAACTTTACAAGTTTTCTAATCCGTAACACATCCGGTAAAATATTTAGATTGTTTGTTGCGATAAATTTTGGATCAAGTAATCCAAAATGTAAAATTTTCATTTTGAATTACATGTGTGGTGATTTACAGGCTCTGTTGTTGATCCTTTCTATTGAAACAATGATTGAATGACGGAAGAGGAGGAAGAAGAAGAAGGGTTCAAAGAGAGGAAGGATGATGTTAACGAGTGAGGGATATTTTGGAAGTTAAGGTTTATTTTAAAGTTAAAGGGGGTGAAAAATGATATTTAGAGGATGTAAGAAGAAGAGGCCTAAAACTTTTTGTTATAACCCACTTACGCACTCTAAAGGCCAGCTTTTCAATGATTTTTATGTCAATTTGTCAGACAAAACAAGGTTTTAGGCCTTTAATATTTCCATGAAAAAACCCAATGGACCGAAAAGGATAGGATTAACACAAACCCAATAATAATCAACATCGAAAATTATTTAGCCGTTAGACCCCTTTATGGCTGTTGCTTCCTACATCTCCAAATTGCTCCCTGCACCTCTTTTTTGGCTTCTGGAATAGCCAATCCGAAAAGTAAAATTGCATTCTGGAATACTTCTTCTTTTCGGCTTTCAAAATGACTAATCAAGGTTAAAAAAAAACATTCTAAAAGAGTGCAAAAAGTAAGTTGAGAGTACAGGAAGCAAAACCCCCTTTATTTGCTATCCTAAAGCCCAAAGGGGTTTTTATTGCCATTTTTTTATTATGAGATGAATGAAGCGGATTCCTATAGGCAAAAGGAGAAAAAGGCTGCTTTTGTTTTCAATTTGTTATTAGGTTCGGGACTTGTAGTACGGAAAGTACGGTACGAACAAGAAAATGAATAATTTTCATTCAAACATAATGTCAAAGAATATAGTTTAACTTTTTGAACACATTTTTATTATCCTACATGCAATAAATGACTCAAAAATAATTTTTTTAATTAAGAAATAATTTCATCTAATATTTTTAAACAATTTTTTCTATTTTGAACTACTTAATCTATGTATCTGGTAAATAAGATATAAAAACCTAAATTCTTGTTTAGGTATTAGACTGCGATGGCTTTTCCGTAACTGTATAGCTCTTGCACACGTCTGCATTCCCATTACGTACTTCTTGTTTGCTTGCCCCTTCTGAGACACAAGGGGACAAAACAAATTATTAAAGATATAAACTTTGATCTACATTACATTCTCTTGGGAAGGGAGGAATAGGATCTCAATAATATATTTCCATTTGGATTTGGACGAGGTCAAGATTCTTATTAGACAATTATAGAGTCCTATAATATTAAATGCTAAATTTACTTTATTGTGTTCTGATATACTTCAATATCTGGTTTTTAAAAGTGTCAAACTCTTAAGTTTATTTTAATTTTATTTAACTATGTAAATTTATTCAAAATCTGTATACAGAAAACTTTTGTATCCAATTTAAATTTGTATGTAAATGTCTTTTTCATTAAAAATGTTATATCGTTTATATATATGTGATCTAGTTTATGTTATGGAGACAAAAGATACTGAAGCATGCAAAAAAAAACTCACGATTGATTTCGTGATATAATAATTAATGCTCAACAATAAAGAGCGATTGGAAATCACAACGGAAATATTTGTTAGCGGACCAATGTTCAACAAAAAACAGTGATACAACATAAAATTAAACCGTGCAATTTCCTTTAAGATTTCAGGCATGCCATTAATATCTTTCGTTTTTATAAAAATGGAACTGAACCTAGTTGGGAACTTGGGACAAACCTGTAATACTATATTCGTAGTTTTCATATGTAATGCATTATATGTACTTGCGTGTGTTCATCAATTATCATAAACTCCAAGCACTTGGGGAGAAGAAGAAAAAATAGAAAAACAATAACAAAGTCAACCAATAAAAAACTATACTAAATTTTGCAAATGGCCAACTACAACCGTCTAAACCTACTCCATCTGTACAATCATCACCCGGTGCTGCTTCTCAACAAAGACTGGCCTTTCAAATTGCTCAAGGGATATCTTGCTTCTGCTATTATCTTTATGCTTTATAGTTTGGGCCTTTTTGACTTGTGATGGTTAATTGCTATTTCTCAAAATTCAATTTGTTTTGATTTTCTATTATTTTATGGAATTGGGCTTTATATAAAGGCTTTAAAGTCAGTGCATCCCCACTCAGATTCTTAGAGTATCAATCACTCCAATTCCAATTGGCTGTTCTATCAAGTCTCAACTCTCCCCCCACTCTTTCACTTTTCTATCAAAAGGGCTTGTTGGAGTTGAAAACTGAGAACAAAACATGGCAGCACAAGGGCTTGTGGTAGTAGCATCACTTCTAATTTTCTGTTTAGCTGGAAGTTGCTATGGGAAGGTTCACTTCTCTACCTTGAAAAGAACCCTTGATGTCACCGCTTCCCCCAAGCAGGGACAAGGTAAGTAAAATCATCCCTTCTTCTAACTAGTCAAATTCTACTATAAATAACTAATGCTCTCCCAATCAACAAGAAATTTTTGCACCATGTAATTGGTTCATGCGAATTAAAACACACAAGGATGAATCAATTAGTTCTGAGTTCTAATTAATTGTAGTTAGTTTTAATTATAGACGATTAGACCTTGATCTATTATGTTTATCAAGAAAAATTGCACAAGTTGTACGCAGTCCATGAAATGTATCATTAAATTGATAAATTAAGTCCTTTTATGCTAAACACAATTAATTAATTATGCAGTTCTGGAGGCTGGATTGGACAAAATCACAGTGACATGGGCATTGAACAAGACCTTACCTGCGGGGACAGACTCTGCCTACAAAACCATAAAGCTGAAGCTATGCTACGCGCCCATTAGCCAAAAGGACCGCGCGTGGAGAAAGACAGAGGATGAGCTGAACAGGGACAAGACATGCCAGCACAAGATCGTGGCCAAACCCTACGACGCTTCCAACAAAACCGTGCAGAGGTACGAGTGGCTGGTCGAGCGCGACGTGCCCAAAGCCACGTACTTCGTACGCGCCTACGCGTTCGACTCCAACGACGCGGAAGTGGCTTACGGCCAGACCACCGACGGCAAGAAGAGCACCAACCTGTTCGAGATCAATGCGGTGAGTGGGCGCCACGCGTCCCTCGATATCTGCTCCATTTGCTTCAGTGTTTTCTCCGTCGTTTCCCTCTTTTTCTTCTTCTATATCGAGAAAAGAAAGGGAAAGGCTTCTTCCTCAAAGTGAGGTTATTGAATCACATCACACACGAGAAAAGCGTGGCAGGTTTACATTTCACGTCAATGTTGTCAAGCATGATCTCCCCCTCAAGCTGTAATATGAGGGAAAGGGCAGATATTTTTATGATTATTTTATTTTATGTATGTGATTCGGATATGACTAGCATACCATGAAAAGGTGCAAAATAATGATACATGTTCCAAACAATTTGATCCGTGTCATCACATCAAATGTCCTGCCTCCTTTAGAGAATGGTATAGAATTATCATAGTTAGTTCTCGTTAATCTTTACATAATATAAAGTGTTATTTATCTTTTTTCATAAATTGAAAACTTTTAACGTGTCATCTAAAAGGATTAATCATAATCATAAACACCTAATGATGCTAAATTGCCTAATAAATTATGGCTTCCAAATTTTTTATTGACCAAACATACTATTAGTTCATGAGTTACTTTTTACTTTTTAAGCTTGTAATGAATTGAATAACCTGTTATGAAAATAACTAAGTGCATGTTTGATTTGTAGTTAGAAATGGTGTGACGTGTATTTTAATATAAATTTAACGAATAAAATATAAAATAAACACAAAAACAAGGATTCTAATTTATTGACAAAATTACTTTTAGCTCAAACTTAATTTTGTAATGATTTTTCAAGTATGCTTTAGATTGACAATTCACATAGAAAGCAGTCAAATTTGCAGTAAGTGTTAATGATATAACTATTACAGTAAATTAAAGGGTATTCACTTGACCACAGCAAAGTTTTTCATTGAATGTATATCTCGAGAAAAGCATCCTAAAAGTTATATAAAAATAATCAAAATTTTCACATGTAAATCATTTCTGAGGAAGCCTCCAACGATTGTTAATGCTTGTTGCATCTTTATCTCTTCCGGAAGCAAGGGAAAAAGTCAAGTAGAAAGTGGTTGATTCATGAACTTGCATGTTAGCTAACTCCACTAAATAATTCCATCTTACACTTGAAGTTAATTCAATGTGGATTGGATTTGCACAAGGACCATAGTATTCTCTGGTATCAATAAACGAATAGGTATCTCACAAACATCAAGGCATCTTGTGATCACAAATCTGCTTTAGGATGAAAATACATGTCTGTAGTCTGCATTCTGTCAGTACCATAAAGTGATATTCTATCATCATAAACATCAACATATCCAAATGCATCCCTGCCAGGAGGACATTCCAGGGCAGCTTCAAGAACTCTATGGTGAACTCCATGGGAATCAATGGAGTATCCACCTTTGTGATCATGTCCAGATAGACAAAGCTTCACACAAGTGTATTTGTGTATCAAATTCATTACTTCAGCATAATTCCATAACAGTGCCTCCTTAGATGATGCACCAGGATCTAGAGGGAGATGGCAACACACCACCACCTTCTGTTTCAATTTTGTTGCTTCTTGAAGAACACTATTCAACCATTCCATTTGTTCCTTTCCAATAGCTCCATTGAACATAAGAAACCTTCTTTCAAGGCCCACCAAACCCGTTGGACTGTTCTTGTCTTCATTTGGATTCTTTTCCCTAAGGAATTTCAAGGCCTCGAATGTTTTTGGATGATCCTGAGGCCAGCCAATTGCACTTATGTCATAGCCATCAAGAACTACAAATCTATATTCAGGCACTGGTGAAAAATCATAGTAGGCATGGCTTTCAAAACTCTTGATCTTCAACAGTGGAAGTAACTTACTTCGAGGCAGATTGTAAAGGCAGTGATTGCCAATCAAATGATACACTGGTCCGTTGAACATCTCAAATTCATCCACAAGTTTCTTTACAGTGCTAAGAGATTGATCTTTTGGACAATATCCATCAACAATATCTCCAAAATTTATCACAAACTTGTGCCTCTTACTATTATTCCATTCTTTTACTGCTCTCTGTAACACAACAATGCTATGCCTGTAGTACCGTGGAACACCAAGGAATGATCTACCATCAGGAATGTCAGCATACTGCACATCAGATATCAATCCAAAAGAAAAGAGAGGCTCTTTCCCGTGTATAGCAGCTAGTCCGTTAGCAGAACCCATAGTGTATGTCTCTACTCTCCACAACCTCCTATTGGTCATACAGAATAAATAATGTCATCAAAATGGGATTTTCGATGTACAGTCTATGATAAAATAATGTGTATGCGTAATGCCAAATACAGAATTCATTTCACTTACAACTTATGAAACTTGTTTGCAATGATATCAATCTAACAACTTTATTATCCCAACATTGTAGTGATCAAAACAGGGGATAAACAAAATCAATGATCTCACCCTCTGAGTAAACTGGTCTATCATCTGTCCTAAAGTTTCAAATTTTATTTGT
This sequence comes from Glycine max, assembly GCF_000004515.6. NCBI lineage: Eukaryota > Viridiplantae > Streptophyta > Magnoliopsida > Fabales > Fabaceae > Glycine > Glycine max. The sequence continues at coordinate 3,900,810 of NC_038241.2, forward strand.
ATTTGCTATTATTCAATATTCAGAAAATTCAGAGTCAAGGGAATAAACATGATTCCTCAACACTATATTTTCTCACTTCAATTTTTACATCTACCTTGTGCCTTTGTCTTTCTTTTCCATCCTATTGTCTATCAAATCTGTCACTTTCTCTCTCTTCTCTCAGAAGGTAAGGTGTATACAATCTAAGGAGATGTGAATAATCATTTTTAATGATTCCTTCTATAGCATATATAACAGCTAACCATCCTGTGGCCAAGTCCACCAGTTTCAGACAAGAGAAAATGCAATTTCAAATTCAGGCATAAAGTACAGATGCAACGTCAATAATCTGGTAAAAGTTACAGGACCATAGAAAAAATAAAATAAAAAAAGAAAGAAAGAGGAATCCTCTAAAACAGATCATAGTGATCAGTATATAGAAACTAAAAAAAAAAAAACAAATGCAGAAATTGTTCTTATTTGATCTAATTACATTACAGGTTCCAGATAGTTGCCTAAACAATAATATCTATATGAATGCAGCAAGCGATGCAACAGAACAGAACAGAACAGAAAAAACCTTAAATAAAAAGTGGTAAGTTTTGCAAAAAGCAAGCAAACAAATGCTTTAAGAAATAAAAACAATAGATACATACTTGTGATCGAAATGCGAAAAGTGAAAGAGCGGTACAATGTGTGTCTTTGAATGGTGAGAAAGAGGGGCAGAAGGAAAAATAACGTAGTAGAATAGAATGTAGAGATTTCGATTGCATTAAGGTTTGGAAGTGGGGAAGAAAGAAGATCGCAAGTCCTAACTCTCTGGGTCTGCCTGGGGTGTGCAGAGAGAAAGACCCAACCCAACAACGACTCGTGTTTTTGGGAATTGCGACGTTAATGTTAATGGCTTAATGTAATGCAATATTAAGGGCTAAAATTGTCGTTTCCTTCCAGTTGTCAGAAACAGAAACACGGGACTGCCACTGCTTCTTCTCTCTCACCTCATTCACGCCACTTGTCCTCCTAACACGTCCTTGACATCGCACCTTTTCTTATGTTAAGCGATCATCAAGTGAAAGTAATTCATAATATCATATCATATTACTTGATTTCAAAGAAAATATATATTTTTTATTATCTCTTACTATTTGTTTAAAGAGGAAAGATAAATATACTATACCAAATAATAAAAACATAATAGTAAAGAAAACGAAAATAAAAAGAGAGAACCATATTGTATCTTAGTGAAAGAAAAAAAAAATACTAATAGTAAAGAAAACGTGCTATATACAAAACTACTTACTTTCTCTTTTTTTTTATCGATAAATATTTATTTTTTAATCTTATTAAAAATATTAGTTAAAAAAATTTAAACTCACGATTTTTTTCTTTATTCACCTTTTCTCAATCACCCAATTATATCTCCATACTTACTTCCTTTTAAAAGGATTTTTGTGCATTTTAATCCTTAAATAATCAGTTGCTTTTCGGTAAATTCTAAACTATTTTTCAGTAAGAATAATCTACATATAATTGATTATTAAAAAATAATAATTTTACCAGTTATCTCAAAGACGGGAATAGTGGTTTAGGAAATGCAACCTTATATCTCCAAAATTAATAGTGGTTTAGGAAATGCATTTTCTTCTATAAAATCAAGAAAATCAAACGAATTTAACCAACATCCTTAGTCAATTTAGAATTAAGTATTTTTTCATATATTGGAGTCTGGAGGGAGGGGGTAAATTTTAAACTTTTAGTTAATTGTAAATATTATGCTCATCCAAGAATTATTATTATTTCTAATGAGACATAACACAGTGTACAGTGTACAGCATCCAATGCAAGTGAAGACGAGCCCAAGTATAGAAAGTCTGAAGCTCGTTCATTGTTAAAACATTTAGTTTGACTATCAAATTCTTAAAACAAATTAATTTGATTCTCAAATTTTTGAAATATTTAATTTAATTCTCAAGTTTTTAAAAATAATCAATTTAATCATCAAATTCTTAAAAATTAAATAACTTAATTTTCAAACTTTTAAAAACTTAAAAATCAAACTGAACCATTTAAAATAATTTAGAAAACAAATTGATTAATTTTAAAAACTTAAAAACCAAATTAAATCTTTTAAAAATTTAACAATCATTTAAAATAATTTAAAGATTAAATTAATAATTAAGCTTAAAGTAAAGTCAAACTTCCAAACTGTCGGGCAAGTTTCAGAAGGTATTATATTATTCAACCTAGAATTGAATTAAGAGTGTATTGGGAAGCAAAGATAAAATAATATTAAAGAAAAAAATTATATATTTTTAATGAAATTCACATCTTTTATATTCTAGTTTAATTTAAAAAATTTATCTTTTATTTTCATTCTCAAAATCAAATCCATCATAAGAGATGGTGGAGCGTTAATAATTCATAAAATCATTTATAAGTGCTTACAACCCACTAGTGGTGAAGAGTTAGGATGGATGTATGAGTAAAACAAATTAAATTTATCCAAAACCAATTTTACAAACTCTAATTTAAACTATTCTTTCGGATGAATCTACGAGATAGAATGTGAGTAATGCTCTGCTCATCACTAAATCCAAATAGCACTATAAAAATGTTAAACGATGTACTGCAGAGAAAATCTTGCTATGACTATTATGTCAACGAAAAGAAGTACTAAATTTGTATTTTGTGTACTAGTCCCTTTCTCTTCTTTTATGAAGGAAGCCCTTAAAATAAAACACGACAGTATTCGGAAGAGGGTGAGCACTTTGGCATCACAATAAGACAAAATTGCCGAGCAATTAATTTAACACAAAAGGCCCTGGACCCGGAGCTGTATAGATTTTCAATTATTAAAAGAAAGAAGAAGAAAAAAATGAGCGGATTCTAGTTCATTTATTTCTCTATATTGATATCGAACTCTATAATGTCATCTTATCTAAATAAATTAGAAGTCCCCTATGCGAAGGGAAACTATCATACAACAAATCTGGTTGTATCAACTATTACCATGCTATAAGCAAAGCCCTTGCACGGACCTAACTTTTGCTGTAGTTGCTACTTGGAATTGCTCACAAGACAGCACCACAAATTTCTGTCTTCTTCACATCACCACATTATTTCTCAACTTTATCACATCAACCTTCAACTGTGTTGGGGACGAAGAATCTGATCAACAAGCTTCTCTGGAAGCTTTTTAGTAGCCTGGAAGTTCCTCATGTGCAATATAGGTTCACATCCAACATCTGCCACTGATCTGCCATTCGGTGTTTGCAACTTAAATCGCTCTGCCTTGTATGCAGAAAGGATATTTTCTTCATCGGGTAGGTGATTGCTAACTTTCAGGAGTGAGCCAAGAGAATTCATCTGAAAGGTTTAAGAAACAATCAGATGACAGCTTCCAAGAATAAAATTGAAAACTAGTTTTACTCCAGATAAAAACAATATGGCAGTCACTATTGACCCACCTAGCTGAGAAAAATGATAGAACTACAGTCTTTTATGTACTTAATGACCTACCAATTATAATTATTAATCCAACTACAATTCAAGATCTTAAGTTGATTATAAACTGAGCGAACCATATCCAAACCAAATGACAAACTCTACCTTCATGTATGGACAAGATGCACAGCCACCATGAATTGAACAGCCCTCCCCGCTAGCTATTCCTGGTACAACAGGAAGTATGATATCACCCACTTTGGCAGTCTGAAGGCCGGAGGATAAACTTGAGGTGGTCGTTGAGATTGAGTCTGATGAAACTGGAAAGACTATTTCAACAGTAACTTTTGCTCTTTCAGAAGAAGACTTCACAGGCTCCAACAAACTACGAACTGTTGCCACAATTGAAGTCACCATCCCAGATTCTGTTCCTAAAACAAATTGGAGATGATCATCTATATTTCTATCCAAAGCTTCCTGAACCCTGTCCTTTATGAAATCCAAAATATTCTTTGTGGAGCCTACTACACCCATTCCCCTTCTCTTTGCTTCCATTGCCAATGAAAACATCTCTCCAGGTACCTCAAGATGGGCAGTAAGGAATGCATCACAGTACATTTCTTTTATCTTCTCCACAACCTCATGGCCAAATAGATGGTGAACAATGCACGTTCCATCCTGGCACCAAGTCGCAAAAGCATATAATCATGAAATTCAAGCCATATTTTATACAAGGAATAGTCAAACTTTTTAAAAAAAATACAAAACACAGGAAGACCACATTTGTATAAATGCAGGCATTAACAACTTTCTTTCCAAGTCACACATTGCATAAACCCAACAAAGGAAAAAAAATGATGAAATCATTTAACAACGCATTATGTGAAAGAAGTTACGAGAGAAGAAAACACACAATAAGAATGAAATATCATACTAAATACTAATATCATAGCCATGTGGAAAAAAAAATGTAGAACAAAATGATTTCACTAAAAGCCAGCATCCCAAAAGGATAAACACAACATATAGATGATGCACATCTAATTCCAAACGAAGTAGATTCTTTCCTAGCTTTACAAAACATGCTAAAGATTTTACCTGAAAATAGTGAAGTCGAGGTAGTAATGATCTAATAGAGTCTTGACTGTGCTCAGGATGTATTGCAGCAATCTCTTCATCAGTCATTTTTGTCATTTGTTGGAACAAATCTTTGATATTTGCACCCATGTAAGAATCAGGTCCATAAAATATGCTCAAATCTGGAACTTGAGCAAATGCCTGCATAAATATGGACCAATATATTATTTAAGGAAAGGACTAAATGGGCATGGTGATGGTCATCATGTGATGCATTCATATGACCATTAAAAAGTCAGAGGAATAAAAAAAGTTTGTATCAGACCAACCTGTAGGATAGTCTGGACAACATTTGATGAAGTACAGGTTATTGTAGGCACAAGTTCATGAGCATATGCCTTTGTCTCTAACTTAGTGTTAATGTATATGACATGCAAAGAAGTAGACCTAGAAGCAGCTGTAAGATATTCCATGTAAGTACGAGTAGCTGCCGCATCAGCCAGAGAACATCCAATTTGCTCATTTGACATCCTATACACGCCAACCTGCAAATAATTACCAGAAGAAAAATTAAGGACTAAGGATTAACATGTAGCACAAATACCAATTTTACTAATATATTTTACTGCAGCACGTGTGACCTGCTTCATACAAGCCATTCACCAATGTTTATAAATGGGAAACTTAATAGAGTCCATCTTCTAGACAGACTTAACTTAGGAGAGAAAGGCATACCTCACTGAAACCAGCTTGATCAAGGATGGCACGCACATTTTCTGACATAAAATCCACACCTAGAACTGTTATGAACTGGCATCCGGCTTTTGCCATTTTGACTGCTGAATCTGCCATGACCAGTGAATCAGATATATGGATATGTGGCCACTGCTTCTGAGCAGCAGTTAAAATGCCTTGGACCTCAGGATCCATGTAAAAGTGTGCAACAACACCAATTTTCTTCTCCTTCAGCACATTGACTAGTTCATCAACTTTTAACTCATTAGGGAACAGATATTTTGCCTGCATGAACGCTAGAACAAAATTAGGAGTTTAATGCTGTCAGGTCATGATTCCATAAGGCATTTGGGGTGGGCATAACCATCTATTATGACGCGAAGTAAACATGTCTTTTCAGAGAAAAACAAGTTGAACGGATAAAGTAAACACAAACATAATTTTTTAAATTTAAGTTCATAAACGAAGACAAGGGGAGAAAAAAAAACTCCCAAAAATTACTAAAAACCCAAATTGTGTGGACTAATTAATTAGTATGTACAGCTTAACAGTACCTATTTCTTCACCATCCTTGGACCTCGATTGATATGTCATGCACATTATGTGTACAACTTTGAGAAAAAGATCTCAACAAAGAAATGTGAAGGCAGATTTAGGTACCGTGGGGCTTTCAGTAAATACAGAATTTGTATGCACAAAAGTGTGTCTTACAAAGAGCTTAAGATGATGGTGTTTTTCAATAGGATTAATTAATTAATATTAATAGTGAAGACATACCAAGAAGAAAGGCATAGTCAAGCATCCGAGTCAATAATATAACTTTTTGTTCTATTTGCTGTGTTGGATGCACAGTACAAGCAATTTTGAGAGAAAGAATGATAAGAAAGGTTGAAATGGCTGAAGGAAGAGGGCCAAAGAAGAAAGAAAGTAAAGAAAAGTCGCCCCTTTATTTGATTAACCGAGTAACAATGATTAAAACTCGTGTCTTGTACTTCATCTTTTGTTTTGCTTTGTATTGTTTTCCAGCTGTTCGGTTTTTTAACAAAAGTACGGCTACCATCCAACAATCATGAAAAATACATAAAAACAAAACAAACAAAAAAACAATGTCCTCCTCCTTCGTTTGAGGGGGATCAGATTCTCCCAAGTGGTAACAGAAAGAGGCGTGCACTCACTACTAATACTACCACTTTTCATAATTATTCACTTTTTGGACGGTGTTAGATTCTGTAAGACTATAATCAACCACTCCCAGTCCCAGAAGCAACCAATAATGCCGTGTCTTAAAAAAAATCCTCGGATTAAAAAAAGAATGCTAAAAAACAGACACACCATTTTGTGATTGAATTCAGATGGTGCTAACCTGTGCTTCAGCGTAGGTACCTTTGGGGAAAACCCCATCAGAAGAAATAACCAACGAAGGAAAAGACTCAAAGGGAACCTTCCCTTCTCTCTGAGCCAGCAACTGTTTGGTCCTCTTCTGCATGCTGACGAGCACATTGTGCCACGTGTTCACCCTGGAACGCCCACTGCCCCCCGGCAACCCGACATTCAGAGCCGTTAAATCATCGGTGGTCACTTTCATAACCTCGTCCGGCTCCGAACCATCGAGCACCCAAACCAGACACGCGCAGAACCCCCTCGTAATCTCCGAATCGCTGTCCGCCGCCACGCGCACTTTTCCCTCTTCGTCGATCCCCACCTCCACCCACACGCGCGCGGTGCACCCCATCACCCGGTTCGCGTCGACCCGGTTGGACTCCGGCATCGGCGCCATCGCCGCCGCGTAGTGCAGCAGCCGCTTCACACGCTCCACCGGCTCCCGCAGGGAGCCGAACTCCTCCGCTAGGTGCTCGAGTTTAGAGGGAACGACCAGTGCCGAGGTACGGAGCGCGGAGCTGGAAATAACAGGGTTCGGTCTGAATCGGGTTGAAGCTGAACCAGGTCGGACGCATTTGAATGGTTTAAGAAACGAAACGTGGCGTTTAAAGGGTTGAAGAAAAAAGGTTTTTTGGTTCTGCGGGGTTGAAAAGAAGGAGAAAGTGGTGTAGGCAGCCATGGCTAGCGAATGTGGGAATGAGAATGGGAAAGGGTTGTTGAAAGGGAGAAAGGGTTAAAATAACAGCACAAGTGGGAGGGCGGTTGAGAAACAAAACAAAACAACATGAAGAATCAGTGAATGGCCCAAAGGGGATGATGAATCGTGGCAGTGCATAACTTCCTGGTCCCCTCATTTGTCACTTTTTTTCTCGTTTTCAGCTCTAGCATCTTGTGACTCTTATTTTCTGACCTTAACAGTTACACACCCACGTTTTGGGATTTCGATATATTTTTCTGTCAAAAAAGGAAAGGTTGGGATTTATAAGTACTTAACTAGGATTGGTACGAAATTTTGTTATAAAAAATAGGGTTAGAACGATATTTGGTTTTATGTGTTTTTAGAAAATACTATCAATTATCAAAAGCATGCTGCGAATATTTTCTCACCAGAGGGGTCAAATTCTATATATGGAATATTTCTCCATTACACCATGTGAGCGTCTCAGTAAAAGTTTTGACATATATAACTACACATAATAAACTAAATATATCTCAACTCTAATTCTTTATTTTAAGTTATTCTAGGTAGGAATCACTATGATTAAGTTTCGGATAAAAATTAATTTCATAATTAATTCTTTATTTTAAGTTATTCTAGGTACGAATCACTATGATTAAGTTCCGGATCAAAAATTAATTTCATAATTAATCAAAAGAGTCAAAATTTGTAAAAATATTCTCAAATCTTATTATCATCATCCAAAAGCTAAAAACCCTAATTACATTAGTTAAAAATATATATTTATGTAATTTTTAAAGTATTAAAAATTTTAAATAAAATTTTGGATCTAATCTAAAAAGTTTTTAATATTTGAGAAATTTTTCAATAGTATGATGTTTAGTATACCTAAGACTATTTTTTATTTTTATTTTAATGACCACTTAAAGGAAAAAGATAATACTTTAAGAATGAAAGTAATTAATACACTCAATGTTCTGCTGTCTTAAACTAAGATTTTCTGATTTTGTACTTTTGGAAGCTTTAGTGGAAATTGGAACGAAGTTGCGTTTAGTAGAAATAATTAAAATAATAATCAGGCATTTGACTTGTGATAACAGGAAAAAGACAATGGCTATCTTTCAAAGTGAGACGATATTTTGTTATTTCTTTCTTGAATAACTTTTTAAAGATACATGTACTTAAGAAAACGTGAAATTATGTTATTTTAAGAGTACTTATTAGTAGAAATACTTTTTAAATAACTTTATATATATATATATATATATATATATATATATATATATATATATATATATATATATATATATTTATTAAATTACAATAATCAACTATCAAATTAATTCTTTGATTTGGTAAATTAAATTTATAAAATTTAAAAGTTATTTGATATTTTCTTAAATAAATGTATTTACATGTATATACATATGACATTTATAATTAAATAACTTAGGATTCGTTTGGGGTGAACTGGAGTTTTCTATTTTTGATTTTTAAATCTAATTTAAAAAAGTTTGATAAAAATAAAAAAAATAATTTTTTTATAGACCACATACAAGACTACAAATACAAGCCTGAATTTGGTGTAGGTATAAAACAAACCTTTTTGGTATATTACCATGCCAAAACCATTTTCTAACTTAAATACTGGAGCCTTTGCATTTTCCACTATTATACCTTTCATTTCTGTCACACTTCACTTGCCTCCTAAATAATGGCCGCTTGGAGAAGCATCTAATTTAAGTGTGAACCCTCCCCCCTAGCACCCACCATCAGACTATAATCAAATTAATATTTTTCTTTGAATATTCAATAGATATACGAAAATGATTATTTAGCAAGAAATTGTGATAAATAATGAAAAGTTACATGAAATGTGCTTAGAAGCTCTTATGAAAGTTGTTTCAGGAAATATTTTTAAGTTTTATATTGTTAAATTCTTTCAACTTATTACTTCATTTTAATTTTTAAGTTTTATCTCACTTACTTGTTTCATTTTTCATATCTTTAAAATGTAATTTTTATTAATTTATTAACTATCTTTTATATCATAACAAAGTTTAGAGACAAACTCAAATTTTACACATACAAATAAGTGAAAAATTAATAATTAACATTATGTGAATATACATTTTAATATTAAAATATTTTTTATAATTTAATAAATGAATTTATTTTTAATTTTTATTGAGTTAAAAAATTATATAAAAAAAGTATTCTTTAAAAGTGGAATATACATCAAATAAATGACCCTACAAGAATTCCCGTTATAATAGTAGACTAAAAATTCATGGTAATTTGACGGCTTACAAGACGACTAATTATCCCTTTGTAAAATTATTGTTGGTATGCAAATTTTATGAACAACCCTGAAAAAGCCCTCAGTAATATAGTGGGCTAAGCTTCCTGTAACTAGAGGGTAATATAATGGGTTCTTTTGTCAATAATTTGATCATCAATAATATTAAAGAAAAAATTGTTGGTATTTTGAGTAAAAATATGATGTATAAATAATTATTATGGTGGATTAAGTCGTCTGTATTATAGTGAATAATGAATAATCTTTATTTTAATACAGACCACTTAACTCATTTTAATTATCTATTTTTATAAAATGAATTATTTACAAAACTTTATTTACCTAGATATATTAATTAGTTTCAAGCATGAATAATTTTAAAAAGTCCCTATTTATACATAAAATTAATCCATAATATAAGTATTTTTTTATCAACATGTAATTTATTGACGACAAGAGCCATTGTAATTCATCGTTATCATAGATAGAAAAATCATCAATAATTTATGGAAATATATATTTATTTTTAATTAGCCATATATTTTATCTATCATTGTTTTACTATTTCAAGTAAAACATTATTGAATATTATAATTTTTTTTCTAAAGTTTTTGACTGGTGATTAAAAAATATTATTTTGATATAGAAGTGTACTTTTTTTGGAACTGTCATATAATTAGTATAGCTTTTGATCTTTATAGAATTCGATGTGAAAGATATTTTTATGAAATTATATTTATTTTTAATTAGTTATATATTTTATTTATCTTAATTCTTATTTTTTTTTACTATTTCAAGTAAAACATTAAATATTATAATTCTTTTTCTAAAGTTTTCCAAACATTGATATTGTTTATTGTAATAAAAAAAATACTAAATTAGTTAAAAGAAACCAGCTAATGTTTTTGAAAAAAGAATTATTATTGAATCATATGAATTCAAAAATTAGATAGAATAGCTTCAACGCCGAAAATAAAAAAAAAATAAAAAAGAATCGGAATAAATGTCAATATTTATTACGGGTATAAGGAGAGAAATTGAAATAAATATTTCTCCTGACCTGAATAAAAAATAAGAGTTTGGTATATTAAAAAACTTTTATCCATAGAACATTTGACGTAAGATAGATAATGAATAAATAAGAGTTAATATCATTCCATTTGTTTTGTTGTTACAAAAGTTATTAATATTTTTGTGATTAAAAGATATTTTTGGCTGGATAAATCCGTTGTGATTCGTCTGTAGTAATGAAAATTTTGTGACCTACTATAATAAATTCACTATAATAGCAAACATTTTTATATAGCGTGAAAAGTTAATAAAAGAAAATTAAGTGAAGTAATTTAATTGAAATACTTTAAAAAATAAAATGTGACAATTTTAGTAAAATAAATTTAGTGTTTCAGATAGATATATATTTGTAACCTTTTCTAATAATTTTAAAAGTTATAAAAAGGCAAAGTAATAGATAAAAAAATATAAACTTATAAATAAAAATTATAAACTCAAAGAACTACAAATATGATTTTGAATTCGTTAAAAGTTGAGTAACATTATTATTGATAAAATTAATTTTAAACTATTTTGTTTACTTCAATTTTAGACTATTAAATATCATTAAAATGTATCCTTATATTAATATTAATATTAACTGGTATAGATTTTATATTGAAATGAATATGACGGAAAAATTAATTTTAGCATTTTGCGAAAAGAGAAAAACAGTAAATGTATTAACTTTTAAAAAAAATTTACATTACCAATTAATTAATGATTATCGTGTATAGTAATTTTAGTAACTTTATAATAACTAATTGAAATGTCATCCATAATATGTTTTGTAATTGGTTGTTTTACACATTGACTTTAAACTCTCGAGAGAAAGAGACACCGAATATTTTTGGGACAGCAAATTGAAATATAAGATGCACTTTTTTCCAACTTTATAAAGTTCCAAAATTGCAAGTGGCACTCCTTTTTGGGGAAAAAAAATGGTCACGCTTTGTGTTGCTCTTAACTTTTGAAAATTGGGTGATTGGGGCGGCCAGCTGCATCCAAAATCCAAATGACGACCTTTGGAGAATATGCACATTGCAATTGCCAATTATTATCAAGAACCAATACTTTTCATAACATATCTTCGTGGTCCCTTTCTGTTGTTTCTATATATGCAAAAAGAATGAAATTACTGGTTATGCATCTTCTGACCCGTTTAAAAGGTAAAGTAGGTAGAAACTTAACATTTGAAATATTCTTAGGGCATACTGGGCTGAGCCTATTTTTGTTTTTGCTTTTGCTTCTTTTCATTTGTAACAAGATTGGGCTGATACTAGTCTCTCTCTCTTCCGCAATTACTTAACACACTCTATTATTTTCTTGATGCACCCCAAAAGACTTAATATTTCCTTCTTACCTTTCCTCTCCCATGTTGCCTCTCCCCCAAACCTCCATGACCACCACACCCAACCTCCCTCTGTCATACCACTCCCATATAATTATGAATTGGATAATCCATAATAAAAATGTATTACGAGTTATTCAATCTGCAATATATATTTGTATGTATTATGGATTGAGTAATCCGTAGTACATACAAATATATTATGGATTGAGTAATCTATAATACAAAATGAATTTGCTAATTCTGTAGCGTATGTTTAGGGTTTGTTCATATCCTATTATCAATTTATAAGAAAAGAAATTACTACTCTTCTAAAAATGTAGACACACTTGTCAAATCTCATTGAATCATGTATGCGTGTGATTTTATCTCTTTAGAACTTTAGTTGTTGTCGCTAACAAACCTCAATTGCCAACAAGGGAAACTCATAGAACTCAAATAAAGGTGACAATTCTTACTGGGGGAAACTCATAGAACTCAAATAAAGGTGACAATTCTTACTGGGATATGTCATATGTGTGTTTAACTAGTGCTCCTTAAGAAATAGTTTTGGACCATATGTTGCAATAAGTTTTGCATCTTTCAAGGTTCTAATATACTAGTGGCTCGATTAGACACAACCACCATGTCGTAGAAACAACAAAATGCAAGACAACATTGATCTACGAGCAGATAAAAGTGGAGGAGACTCGGATTATGCCGGAAAATAAGAGTGCTAGATTTTATTGGAAGATTTAGGAATTTGGGTGAAAAATACAAAGTGGAGTTCCTCTTGTAACTTGTTGAACCACTCTGATTTTTACACCAAGAAAATGATACTAATTGAGATTTAGAAAGCTCCATATATTACTGTGTTAAGTATGATGCCTTCTTCAGGATTTTTAAATCAGTTTAGATTGCGGCAATGAAATTACTTCAACGTTTTGTGTTAAAAGGCTTGAAAGAGAACACGTTCATTGATTAACATTTACAAAGTATAGGACTATACATGCACAAACTCTTCCTTCGGTACAGAAGGAGATTTAAAAGAATAAAAAATATATATGACGTGCAATGATATCAACATCTATACAAATCTTTTAATAACAAAATCATCTAACTATAGCTAACGTAATAGTTGACTTAATTATCTTAATATTGTGTCCCCTTTCTTTAATGAAGTTTTTCTAAAAAATTCACGGATGATATTTTCATTATGTAGACTAATGTCATTAGAGAACCTGACTTTTTTGTCCCTTTTGCACCAGCATGCGTGGCGAATGGCAATTGGTTTTCCTAGATAAAAGGTGGAGAAGATCATTTCTTTCATTTGCTCATGCAGCCATTGTTTGAGAGCCATTCCTTTTTTAATCTCATGTGACACTATAACTAAGTCCACCAAACTTTAGGGAACAGACATTAGGAAGCAAAGACCCAATTTCAAATTCTAATTATTCACTCAATAAAAGGCTCACTTCACTTATTTCTTCAAAGCTCAGTTTGTATTCCTTTTTCCCCTGTGACACAGCTTCAGAGCCATTCAAAGTTCAGAGCTTTATCCATATTTTCTCTTCCATTGCAGGTTGGTTTTGTCTTATTGGCTTAAATTCATTTGGGTTTCTTTGTTTTGGCTAGACTTTGTTGACCAATTGGCCTCACTAATCACTTGGCTTCTCTAATCATAAGAGCTTGTTTTCTAGATTGAGTTATTGTTCTGAGAAAGATTGGTGGAAATGATGATTAGTAAATTTTGCGGTTCTTGTAGCCTCGAAGTGCCCCGGGTCTTGTAGACCTAGACTGATCCGGATTCTTTCTCTGGTTAAACTCTACCTTTGTTAAAATTAAAACACAGGCATTTTTGTTCTCCAACGTGTAGAAAACTAATAAATTTAAAAAAAAAAAAATTCAAATTTTAATTTCCAAAAATAAAAAAAATACAACAAATTTTATTATAGAAGTATCATCACTAAATTCAAATTTCAGTTTATATTTCATTTTTCGGTTTATTTTAGTGAAAAAAGTTCGGCTCTCAAGCAATGGTGGAACAAATGTGGAAGTGACAGAAGTATTAATAAATTTATAGAAGTACGGATATACATCCTCCAAAGATGAGCTGCACCCGATGCAATTTAGATCTAATGGCCTTCATTAATATTACATCATTATATTATTTATAATTTTTTTATAAAATAAACATAATATTTAATGGTCAAGATCCATGCAGTGGGTAGGCAGCTGCAGATGATATGAATCCATTGAAGTACATAGCTGTTGAAGACTTGCAGTAGTTGTTTTACTCTCTTCATTTGATTATTTTATTATATATCATCTTAACAATGTGATTATTGTAGTATGATTAACTTCGGAATTTAGTGACAAAGGTGTGGCTCAATTAAATATTGAATCGAACCAATCAAGAAGACTAGCGAGCACATAATCAATAGATGCAATTCCAAAATTGATTCCTGGACATTCTCTTCTCCCACAACCAAATGGAATAAACTGAAAGTATTCTTGACCTTTAAAATGAACTTGACTATTTTCAAATCTCTCTGGTAGGAACTCTTCAGGACTTTCCCAAAATTCAGGATCCCTTTGAATTGCCCATGCATTTATATATACCATTGTTTCTGCTGGAATATCATATCCTTTGAGTTTTACACTGGACATTGTTTCTCTAGGAGCCAAAAGAGGAGTAGGCGGATGTAACCTTAGAGTTTCTTTGACTACGCATTTTAGGTAGTGCATTTGAGTAACATCATTTTCTTCCACATTTGATTTATGACCCACAATTGATTCTCACTTCCTCTTGTACTTTTCTCATTATGATCGGATTTCTTACCAGCTCTGAAATAGCCCATTCTAATGTTGATGAAGTTGTGTCAGTGCCTCCGATAAACATGTCCTAAAATAATTGGAATTTTCGTGAAATTTGTTAAGTTCATTCATTTGTCAAGGTAGAATATTAAGAGTTATCAAATGAAGTAATAGACTTCAATATTTTAATAACTTCAAAAGTGCTTTACATCCTGTATGTCAATGTTTTTGGGGCTTCGCGCGTCCATGGCTATACAATTCTAGAGATCCCACTGCGAAAAGTGCGTATCTATAAGCATAAGCATTCCGATTCTCTTGTTAGAATTTGACAAAGTAACAACACTAAGTACAGATTATGCACCTGGTTCTGTGAGTTTGAGGGGGGGTTTGTATATCCCTAGTTCATGCTAGAGTTATATTTTCTCTTATTTCAAATATAAGAAAAAAATATTTGATATTAACTAAGAAAAAGTTAATTAATCATATTTTTAAATGTATCCATCTCAATTAAAAAATATTTTTTTCTCAACTTATCTTTTATTTGAATTTATTATTATAGATAAAAAAGAATTATTAAAACTAACGCCTAAATTAAATAAAATATATTTTAAAAATGATATCACTAAATAAAATCAATTTAATTAATTTTTTTATATTTAAAAAAAATATTTTTTTCCTTATATAAGACCTTCCTTTATGTTGTGATAATGAATTTGTCTTTACAATCATAATAACGAGTCTCGAGGTGTAACGCTAGTCTTGCTGTATGCAAGACTTTATGGTTGCATGGGATCCTTGACATGACTGCAACAATGAAAGTATGGTAATGGACCATCTAGTAATAGTAGTCCTTATGCCAAAGGCATAGGGGGAATCGATAGTGTGCATCGACTCGGGTTGTTTGATCTTTGCTTAAGCCCAGTGCATAAATCAACGAAGACTACCAAGCCAAAGGTGCCTTGCAACAAAAATATCCACACCAGGTAAAACAATGGTTGACTCAATTTGTGCAGGTCAAAGTCATCCACATAACACGAGAAGATAATGATGCATAAGCAAGCATCTTGTCCAAGCTCGCCAGCATTAAAAACTATGGAAGCAATAAAACGATGGTCCAAGAAGAAATTTTGCAACCAAGCATGGTCATGGAGACTGAGGCAAAGGAAAACTAGATGACTCTAATCAAGGCCTACTCCATAGAGGGGAAACTTACTGAGGACAAAGCGAAACCTTAGAAATTGAAATGAAAAGTCGCCCATAACACAAAGTATTGAGAGTCAAGTGCTATTGGTTCAACATGGAGACCAACAAGTTCAAGCACGTTACAATGAGTAAAAAATTCCAACACCATGCAGACATCACATCGCATCACCAACCAAGCTCAACATCCTATCATCCCCTTGGCCATTCATTTGGTGGGGCATCGATATACTCAGACCTTTACCCTTGGCTTCAAGACAAGTTAAGTACCTCATAGTTGCAATAGACTATTGCACCTAATAGATAAAATTAATGCCCCTCAAACTGCTTGAACCAGGTACACAATCTGCTATTGCCTATTGGCGTTGTTACTTTGCCAAACTCTAACAAGAGCGTCAGAATGTTTGCAGGTACACACTCCCTATTGTGATTCCAGGGAACTATGGGAGCCATGACGTGTATAGCCCCTCATCCGTGGGAAGAATATGTCCTTACCTCATAATCACCCCATTGATCACTCATATATATGTTTAACACTAACCAATTAGATACTGTCAAAAACCACAAAATGTATACCAATTATGCAAGTGCCAATGATTACCAAAAAATAATGTTATTGCTGAGGTTGCACATATGCAAAAAAGAACAAGAGATTTTCTTGCTTAGAAACAGCTAAAAATGTTTACACCTGAATTACTTATAACGAAATGTTTTAAATAGAAAATTTCATAGCAATATATGAAACAAAAATAAGTTTAAGATTCTCTCTTTTAAGTAATTAGGTATATTTCAATCTGAAGTGCCCAAACATACACGAGCAATTTTGTGCTTTAGAGTGAATTTAGACAGAAAGAAAGTGATGTAAGAAAGGGGGAGAAAGATACCGTTATTAGTGCTTTGAGGTCATTTTTGGTGAGCTCAAAGCTGAGCATGCTATCCTCTTGAAGTTGGAGTAGGATATCCACTAAGTCTTTTCCTTTTGGACTGTTCCCCTTCTGTTTTCCCAGTCAAATGTTTTGCAATTGCCTGATCAAACAAAGCATCCATTGCTCCAGCTGTGGCCTTGTATTTCTGAATTTTTCCGGTGAGAACATCAATCCAACCCAACCATGGGAAGTAATCTCTCACTGTGAAAGCTGCGAGATAAATCATAGTGTCCCTTGCTAACTCTTTGACACTGCTATAACCATCTCCTGTATACTTCCATCCAAAAGCACACTTACAAATAATATTATTTGCTGTTGAAATAAGCATCTTACTTAGATTCACGTAGTATGCATCACTGGAGCTTGCTTCACGTAGCTTATTCACCAACTCCGCAACTTCTTCTTCCCTGATGACACGAAATGATTGCACCCTTTTCATGCTCAGAAGTTCAAGGACGCATATTTTTCTCTTCTGTCTCCACTTTTCTCCATACAATGCAAAGCCAACGTCCGTGCATCCATACAGTAAGATTTTTGCAGCAGTGTTTTGTGGTCGGTTCGAAAAAGCTAGGTCATGAGTTTTCATAATTTCCATGGCCACTTCTGCAGATGAAACAACCAGGGTTGGTGTCTGCCTCTGCCCCAACTGCAACATCATCATATCACCATACTTGAGAGAGAGGTCTCGAAGAGATCGATGTGGCAGTGTGCCTAACTGATGAAGATTGCCTATGATTGGTAGTTTCGGTGGTGATGGAGGCAGATTCAGATTGGTTTTGGATCTAGATCTGGTTCTTCTTGCAAGTTGAAATAACATGTTATGAGCTAAATTCTACAAACTAAGGTAATTCCTCTTGCTTGCTGATTTTATTTCATTTGTGGTATTTATAACAAAAGAAAGATGGTAACGAAGCTGTGATTCCCACAAGTGGGCCAGCTGCTGAAACAAACTTGTAATGGTAATAACAGAATTAATTCTCTAGCAAGAATTTCCAAAATAGTTTTATCCTAATGCTTTTATCAGCAAGAACTCGTGATACTGAATCTAAACATAGTCTTGATACTGGGCTGGTTTCCTAGTAATCCTTTTGGGCCTGCTATGAGTAATTGGCCCTTGTCCTGTGTCCTGTGTTCTGCTGCCTTCGTTGCTATCAACACCGTCCCCTGGAAAATCAACCTCGTCCTCGAGGTTGTAGGCAGCACGAAGTGAATTCCAGTCTTCCCACGAGGTGTGTTTGGGAGCAAGTCCACGCCATTGAACTAACACTTGCCGGGAGGGAGGGTCTGTATCGGTGTCCCATTTCCAATCAAGGAAGGATAAAGGTTCAACAATGGGGTGGTTGTGGAAATGAGTAGGTGGGAGGGTGTCATCAGTAACTGGTGGTGTGCCGTGGTGGAGCTTCAAGAGGGATACGTGAAAGACTGGATGGATTTTGGAGTCCGTCGATAACTGAAGACGATAAGCGACGGGACTGACCCTCTCCGTAATCTGGTAAGGGCCATAAAACTTCTTGGCCAGTTTCGAGTAATGGGGACGAACGGAGAGTTGACGGTAGGGTCGGAGTCGCACATAGACCCAATCTCCAATCTGAAATTGGACGTCTCGACGATTACGATCTTCATAAATCTTCATGGTCGTCTGAGCCTTCAATAACCTGCATTGCAATTTTGAATGCAGAGCTTGGCGGGTAATAAGGATGGAATCAGCGGCCTCGACGGGAGAAGTCCCAGCAATGTATTGGGGCAAAGCAGGAGGCGGTTTACCATATGTGATCTCATAGGGAGATAGTCCGGTGCCGGAATGAGTGGACGTGTTATAACTCCATTCAGCCAGGGACAGAAAAGAAAACCATAATGCAGGCTTGTCGTGAACAAAAGAATGAAGGTATTGTTCGAGAGTACGGTTTAGCACCTCTGTTTGGCCATCAGACTCGGGGTGGTAAGCGGTGCTATATCGGAGCTTAGTACCACTGAGGCGGAATAGTTCACGCCAAAAGGAACTAATAAAAATTGGGTCTTAGTCCGATACTAAACTGCGAGGAAAGCCATGCAATTTACAGACCATGTCGAGGAAAAGGGCGGCAACCTTCTGGGCGGAATATTTGGGTGGTAACGCACCGAGATGGGTCCCTTTGGAGTATCTGTCAACCACGACGAGGATAGTTGTAAAACCATGTGATTGCAGCAGCCCTGTGATAAAATCCAATGATAAATCCTCCCAAAGGCCAGAAGGGATGGGAAGAGGTTGGAGGAGGCCGGCAGGTTTGCGGTTCTGAGGTTTCATTTGTTGGCAGATGTGACACTCCGATACGATGCGATGGACATCACGGCGCATGTTCTCCCAAAAGAAATTATCTTGGAGGCGGCGAAGTGTCTTGGTTTCTCCCATGTGGCCACCCAGGGGAGTGGAGTGAAATTATGTTAAGAGCATAGGGATAAAAGGATTATCCGGCGGAAGCCAGAGCTTCCCACGAAATAGAATCCAGTCAGCGGAAATGGAGTAATCAGGGTGGTCCTCGGGTCGCTGTTGAATTCGAAGAAGCAAGTCGCAGTAGGCTGAGGAGTGTGTGAGGTAGTGTTTGATATCCGATAAGCACACTGGTGAGGGGACCGAGAGGACCAAGCATTGTCCAGAGGAATCGATACGTGAGAGGGCATCTGTAGCTGTATTGCGGGAGCCGGCGTGGTACTTAATAGTGTATTCGTACCCCAATAGTTTAACCAAGTAGTGTTGTTGCTCTGGGGTCTGTAAGACCTGGTTCATCAGCTCCTTGAGACTTTGATGATCAATGAAAATGATGAATGGATGGTCGAGAAGGTAGTGGCGCCATTGGCGGACGGCGGCCATGATTGCATGGAGTTCTCGGACGTATGTCGAAGACCGTTGGAGCCTGGGGCAGAAGTTCTTACTAAAGAAGGCGATAGGATGGAAACGCTGCGAGAGGATCGCGCCCATGACCGTGCCGGAGGTGTCAGTTTCCAAGTGGAAAGGAATCTGAAAATCTGCTGGCACCAGAACAGGGGCGGTCGTCATGACGTGCTTCAACTTATCGAAAGCTTGTTGTGTATCCTGGGTCCAATGGAAATTATCCTTGCGGATGAGGGCCGTTAATGGAGCTGCCAATGGGGCGTAACCGCGTATGAACCGCCTGTAAAAACCAGTTAAACCGAGGAAGCCGCGGAGGTTGGTGGTGTTTGTTGGAGGTGGCCAGTCTAGCATAGCTGAGATTTTGGTTGGGTCGGGGGCGACGCCGGTGGCTGATACAATGTGGCCAAGGTATTGTAATTTAGCCTTGGCGAAGACGCACTTTGACTCGCGCAAGTAGAAGGAGTGCGTGGTCAACGCTGTGAAAACCTTCTCCAAGTGAAAAAGGTGATCAGTCCAAGAAGCATTGTAGACTAAGATGTTGTCAAAGAAAACAGCGACGAACTTGCGGAGAAAAGGTTTCAGCAGCTCATTCATAGTTGCCTGAAACGTTGCCGGGGCGTTGCAGAGCCCGAAAGGCATGACGCAGTACTCGTAATGTCCTGAGTGCGTCCGAAAAGCTGTTTTGTGTATGTCTTTGTCCACCATTCGAATTTGGTGAAACCCCTGGCGTACGTAGGTCCAATTTCGAAAAACACGAGGCCATGCCGAGCTCATACAGTAATTCGTCAATGGTGGGCATGGGAAACTTGTGTTTGATCGTGATAGCGTTAAGGGCCTGATAGTCAATGCAACAGCGCCAGCTTCCGTCCTTCTTCTTGACGAGGAGCACCGGCAAGGAGAAGGGGCTATGGCTGAGACGAATGAGGCTGGAGTCAAGCATAGATTGCACCTAGTGTTCGAGTTCCATTTTCTGACTGTGCGGGTATCGGTAAGGTTTAACGGTGATGGGTTTGGAACCAAGATGAATATGGTGGGATATAGGGCGAACCGGGGGTAGGGTGGTTGGCTCATTGAAGAGGTGGTGGAATTTCTCTAAGAGAATGGTGAGGTCAGGTGGTGGTGGGTGGTTATCAGGAAGGAGGGTGGGGGAGGAGGGTGAAGACGAGAGGGCCGAGATGAAAGAGGGCCGAGATGGATTGGGTACGAAACATGCGTTTAAGCTGATGGGCTGAGGTCGAGGGGGGTGCAAGAGGGACGTCTGCGCGTAATTGGATTGGGCTGCCCAGGTGGGTGAAAGTCATGGAGAGGGAGGTGTAGTCAATAGTAACGGGGCCCAAATCCCACAACCACTGGACTCCCAAAACCATGTCCGCTCCACTTAAAGCTAACCCGAACAGGTCAATGGTGAAGCTATGCCCTTGTATCTAAAGCTGGACCTGCGGGTAGCGGCGGGTGCATTGAAGAACACCACTGTCACCAACCATTACGGGGACTGGAGGGATTGGTGTGGCGGGGAGGTCGAGAAACTTGGCCAGACGCAGTTGCACAAAATTGTGCGTACTGCCACCGTCAACGAGAATGGTGAGACGATGGCCGCGGACCGTGCCGTAGATATGAAAGGTTTCGGGAGCGGGCATTCCTGCCATGGCGTTCAAACTCAAATGAGGGGGAGGGTCATCTGAGGATAGAGGGGTGGTAGGCTCGGTAGATGGTGGGGGTGATTCTGGTGGTCTAGGGCTCAGGGTCAGGGGAAGGTCCTCGTCTGGAATGAGGAGGTGGAGACGGGGGTGACAACGATGCCCCGGTGCCCACTTATCATCACAGTAATAGCAGAAGCCTTTGTCTCGTTTAAGGGCCATTTCCTCGGGTGAAAGTCGTCGGACAGGGAATTTGGAGGAAGGGGAAGAAGGGTATGAGGATGAGGGATGTGTAGGTGGGGTGGGTTGTGGCGAAGAAGCGAAGTGAGGTTGGGAATGAGGATGAGGGTTGGGGTGGTGGGGTCGATGGCTATGGCGGCGATCTGAAAGCTTATCTTCCTAGAGCTTCGCCAGGGCCATGGCCTGAGGTAAACACATGGGTTGCAGGGCCTGCACCTCGCGGCGGAGGTCAGGGGTCAAGCCCGATATGAAGCAGCTCAACAACAATGGGGGAGCGAGTCGACGACCCTATTAGCAAGGCGCTCGAATTCGGACAAATACTCATTGACGGTACCGCGTTGCTGGATTTTGAAGAGCGCCCCATATGGATCATCGTAATACGAGGGGGCAAATATGGGTTCCAGAGCTTGCAGCATTGTGGACCACGAAGTCAGAAAACCGTTCCTGGACATCCACTAGTACCAGCAAAGCGCCGGGCCCTCCATGTAGAAGGAGGCGACCGTGAGACGGTCAGCATCGCCGACGCCCTGATAATCGAAGAATTGTTGGATTTTGAAAATCCAGCCGAGGGGGTCTTGACTGTCGAAACACGGGACATTGAGTTTCATGTGTGGACAAGGATTGAATGATGGAGGGGGTGAAGGTGGTGGTTTGGGTGAGGGTGGGGTGTTGGTCAGATGGGCGAGGCGTTCAATGACGGAGTCGAGTTTGAGGTGAAGGTCAACATTGGCCTAGGCTAGTGTTTGTTGTTCCTGGGCTATGGAAGATTGGTGTTGTGTGAGTTTGTTAACGACATCTTCCAATCGTTCCAGGGAGGTTTGTCTTGTCGATGGCAGGTCGGACCAGATTTGTTATGAGCTAAATTCTACAAACTAAGGTAATTCCTCTTACTTGCTGATTTTATTTCATTTGTGGTATTTATAACAAAAGAAAGATGGTAACGAAGCTGTGATTCCCACAGGTGGGCCAGCTACTGAAACAAACTTGTAATGGTAATAACAGAATTGATTCTCTAGCAATAACAGAATTTCCAAAATAGTTTTATCCTAATGCTTTTATCAACAAGAACTCGTAATACTGAATCTAAACATAGTCTTGATACTGGACTGGTTTCCTAGTAATCCTTTTGGGCCTGCTATGAGTAATTGGCCCTTATCCTGCGTTATGCTGCCTTCGTTGCTATCACAACAAGAGGACACTGATAACGAAGGAAAGACATAGACAGAAGGTAGAAGAGAACACTAGTTTCATTTTCTCACTCATCTTTCTTTCTCTTTGTGTATAATAGCATATTGGATGTTTCTCAAACTTTTTTCTTAAACAATTATAGGCTTACATATCTATATTTGTTGATTAGATTTTGTTAAATTCCTTTTTAATGTGATTGGTTGAAAGCTTATAGCTTCTGAATTGAGTGATGCAAGATGCTTGATAGCAATGCTTTAATTAGCGATAAGATCTCAAAGGGTGAGACTCAAGGCCAGGGATCGACATCAGTAGTATGAATTTCTTTCTAATTTTGATAGTTATATTGAATGAAAATTATACACTTAAAGTATCTCTGTCACTATTAGTCGAATTAATGCATATTTGTGATTGGCAGTGTGAAGAATAATTATACTCAGTCGTCTACCAAGATATTTAAAAGGAAAAATATTAGTAATAAATTAATTAATAGATATTTCAAACAAAATATTATTCTATTAAATTTATATGAAAATTTTAAATAAAGAACGAATATAAAATTTATATATTTTTTAATATGTAGATGATTCAAATTCAATATCTTACTTTTAATTTGGATCAATGATATGTTGGCACAAAATTACGTATTTTAATAAATCTTAATATAAATCATATGTAATAATAAGATTGTGCTAACTGACTTTTTTTATTAATATATTTTACTCTTCTTAAATTTGTTAGTTTGGTTTTATTAAATGATTGCTAGTTGCTTTACTCTTCTTTTTTGGTTGCGGGTTTTACTGTTCTTTATTTGTTTGTTTTTATTAAATACCCTTTTTTATGTTTTGGTACAGGCTTAGCTTCCGGAATATATAGGGAAAAGCATGTATATCCGGAAATTTTACATACTTTTTTTTTACGAGACTCGACATTAACTTAGATTGCAGTTAATTATATGTATACATATAACTTACTTTATTTTATCATTAAGTGGTTAAGATAAATAAGTGTGACCTACAATCGTCAATAAACAGTTAATAGAGTCAGACGTGAGGTTATTAAAATATTTAAAATTTAATGTAATTTTTTTGTCCATTATATTTTATAATTATTTTACTTTGCTATATTAAATTTTAAAAGTTTCATTTTGGTCATTTGTGTTTTCAAAATGTATTATTTTGATCTTTTTTTCAATTTTTTGTTAAAAACGTTAGTGTTCTATTAATTTTAATTTTTAAAATGATTTATTTTCACTTTTGCTCCCTTATATTTCCTAGTTGTTTCACTTTGATACGTTATGTTTTAAAAGTTTCATTTTAGTCTTTTATGTTATACAAATGTATTATTTTGGTCTATTTTTTAATTTTTTTGTTTTAGTATCTGTCGATGTTTTAAATTTTAGAATAGTTAAAGTAATATAGTGATGACTAAAAATCTTCACTATCTTTTTTTATTAAAAAGCTAAAAATTATTATGTAAATGAAGAAAAAATGGATCTAAAACAACGAACAACAACAACCTTCACTCTCATACTATTATTAATATTATTCTCTCCATTCAATAATAATAATAATAATTTCATCAATTATTCTCAATCACAAGGGGTAAGAATTCTTTCTCCTTCCGCAACTTCATCTCTCAACATTAACTCAAATAGATCGTTGACCCTCCTGCTTTCTTCTCATCGCCACTACTGGAAGCAGCGCGTTGATGAAAGCAAAGAGGAAGATCAAAATCTAATTGTGGATGAGGTTTGACCGATCATAATCATCTTCCAATGAAACACATCGTTCGATCCCTTCTTGCATTGCCCGACTTCACCCAACCCAATCGTGTGCGAAAGTAGAGGTCTTTCTTGCAAACCTCATGAAGAACCACGTTGTTTCTCCATGTTTAAATCTGGGTTAATTGGCAAGTTAGGATTATATTTTTGTCTTTCATCAAAGAAAGGTTTTGGTTTTCTGGTGATGAGTATAAGATTTTTTTTTGTTCCAACGAGATTTTGTGTTGACATCGTTGAGTTAGTGTGGTGTTACATTTTTTACCTTTTTAGATCTAGAAGAAGTTGGAAGAGATGATAATTTTTTAGCTGTTTATTTATTTTAAAAAAATAAAGATAATGGTGGTTTTTAGCCACCACTATATAAAGTTAATTATTTTAAAATGCTTAATATTACTTTTGGTTTATTATGTTTCATAATTGTTTTGTTTTGGTACATTAAGTTTTAAGAAATTCAATTGGGTTCTTTATGTTTTTGAAATATATCATTTTGGTTCTTTTTTAAAATTTAAAAGTTAATAGAACATTAACTTTTCTAATGGAATATTGAAAAATAATCAACACGATACATTTCTAAAAACATAAAAGAATAAAATAAAACTTTTAAAATTTAATATACCAAAATAAAACAACTCTAAAACATAATGAACCAAAAGTGATATTAAGTCCATATTAATAATGGTTAATTATGCTTTACAAATAATTAATAAAGTCACGAGATTGTTGATTATCATACGTGAATAAATATTGTTAATTTTGTCTTGCATGTGGTTAAATAGTATTTTGAGGTTAAATACTGTTACATGTGATTAACTACATATAATGATTAGTTTTATCTCACAAGTGGTTAAAAATAAATGAATTTAATTTTATCACTTATTAATATATGTTTAATAGTATCACGAGGTTATTAAAATGTTCAATAATGGTTAATTTTAGCTTACAAGTAACCAATAGTGTTATAAAGTTATTGAAAAGTCTAGTAATACACTACAAGAAGTTACAAAATATAATGATTGTTTTTGCCACCTAAGCAACCACTAGGGATGACAAGTGAATCCATTTATCCACCATTCATCCAATTCATCTACAATAAATTTATCTAATCCATTTATTATAAAAAAAAATGCATGAATCCAAATCCATCTATTTAATTTTATGGATGGTTAATGATTCATTTGCTATTTTTTAAAATCTAATGGATCCTTTAATCAATATTTAATGGATCAAAATTGATCCAACTAAATAATAAAAGGATTTGAGGGCAATTTTTCACCAACATCGACCATAGTTTTTTTCGGTTGTCATCGGTCGAGATTATTCTTTTGACAGACATCGCCTCACATTTTTTGGCCAATGTTGGTCGTTAATGGATGACGTTTTTCAGTCGATGTTAGTCGACAAACAATATTGGCTAGAGTTTTTTTCGTTTGACTTTGGTCGAGGCTATTTTTTGGCCAATATCATCTGGATTTTTTTCTGTTGACATCTGCTGATGAAGCTTTTCAGCCAAGTCAGTTGATGCTATTTTTTAGACAATATTAACTAGGATTTTTTTCGACTGACTTTGGTTAGAGCTATTTTTTTGCTAATGTTGTACAAAGTTTTTTTTGCCCTACATCAATTGATGATGTTTTTTAGCCGACATCGACCAATGTTATTTTCCAGATGATGTCAGCTAGGGTTTTTCCGGTCAAATTTGGTCAAGGCCATTTTTTGGCGATGATAGCTAGGGTTTTCTTGGACAATGTCGACTAATGATGTTTGTAGGTCGACATCATTTGATACTATTTTTCGATCGATGTCAACTAACTTGTTTTGGTCAATGCTTATTGAGGCTATTTGTTGGCAAATGTTGGTTAAGATTTTTTTGGTCAACGTCAACTGAGGCAATTTTTTTATTGACGTCATATAGGGTTTCTGGTTGACATCGACCACAACTTTTTTTTTGCTGACATCAGCTAGGTTTTTTTTATCGACAATTGTTAGGGCTATTTTTCAATGGATGTTGGCTGAAAAATATCACTGACCAATGTCATCCAAAAAGCCTAGCCAACATCAACCAAAAAATTTCTCCAGTTGACTATCGATCGAAAAACCCTAGTTGACATTAATAAAAAAAAATCCATGGTTGATATTAACCAAAAATCGTAGCCCACGTCGGGCAAAACATAGCCCCAACTAATGTTGACAAAAAAAACCCCTAGCCGATGTTGGCAAAAAAAATCAGCAACCAACATTGACAAAAAAAAGTCCAGTCGACCTTGACCAAAATAATATTCTTGGCTAACATTGGCCTAAAAAAACTTAATCGATGTCGACTTAAAAACATCATCGCCCAACGTCAACAAAAAATAGTCTCAACTAATGTCTACCAAAAAATTAGCCTCGATCGAGGACAACCAAAAACAACCTCAATTGACGTTTGTTGTTGCTATTATCATTTAAGAAATTATTATGAATTTTTTTAAATATATTATTTTTAAACTAAAAATAATTAAGTTTTTAAATTATATGTTTTTGTGTATGGATTGGATGGATATTCATCCATGAAAAAAGTGTTAATGGATGAATTAGATGGATTTTTTTAATGGATCAAAATGGAATAATAGATTATTTTGATATGATATATTAGAATATGCATTAGGATTGATTTGATCTATCCATTTGTCACCGCTAACAAGCATCACAAAGCCAACCCTAATAAGGTTGATAGTAATTTTTTTGTGTCAGTCAAAACAAGTTATTGCTTAGTTGAGACACTCAATTTGTCGCATAGGCTAATGCTAAAAGCAATGTTTAGAACATAAAACATTGTCAATGTTGATGATATTTGTTCGTGAAGGTTGAACCACCCAAAAAAATCAAACCAAACCTAGAAAAATCCAACCAAGCCACCTGCAACCACGACTACTAGCAACAAATCACCATCACCACATGAGCCTTTGCCACCCCAACAGGAAAGAGAGAACACAACAAAAAGAGAAAGAGAGCCACCACAACTATAAGTCACCCCCCCCCCCCCCCCCCCAATAGAGAAAGAGAGGAAGATAAATTAGAGAAAGACAAAGACCATACATGCAAAATGTCGCCATTGCTCACCGACAAAATGAGAGGATGAATGTGCCAAAATGGGGGATGAGCTTGTATAAAAAAGTAGGGTTAACTAAGTTTTTAATCCCCAAACTTTTTTGAAATTTGGTTTTTAACCCCTAATCTTTTGTTTGACTAGTCAAAGTTTCTCAACTTTTTCCCATTGAAGTTTGTAGTCCCTAAACTTTTATTTGACCAATCAATTTCCCTCAACTTTTTTCCAAAGATGATCTAGTACATCGATGCTTATTTTTGCTTATTTTTGTCAACTATAGTGATGACCTATTTATCACTTATTACCTTAGTGCATAAATATGATGAATTTTTTTTGTCTTAACCCTTTAGTTTATCATGGTAAAGAGACTATGACTAATCCAAAGTTCAGCCTGAAGGTAAATAAAGTCTACCAAAAAATTATTTTTATCAAGAATTAAATTTAAATACTATCAAACGATTCAACTTTAACTTTAGTAGAAGAAATGAATAAGCAGAAGAAAACATAAAATTATTTGCTTTGACGCCTACTAATAATAATAATAATAATAAGATTTTTTTTCTTAGTTATTAGTATTATTATTATTTTAATGGAAAGAATCGAAAGACTACATTAAAATGAGTCCACAACATAAATAGGAAAGATAATTGTTTTTGCCAATAAATTATAGTAAATTAAGTTGCTTTAAAATAGGTCATTAATGAGGTTTAACCTGTGCAAAGTTACATAGGTTAAAAAAAACCTAATAATAATAATAAGTGGAAGCTTGATCAACACTTTCATTAAAAAATACTTTTAACGTATTATTCTTGAGCCTAGTTCACGCTTTCATTAAAACATAATTTTGCTGCTTTAATTTTTTTAAAAAATATTTTTAATTAATAGAGAAGAGGGAGGTGAGATTGACTGAGTTTTCGCACTTAAATGAAATATTAACACCAATCCAACTCTCTTAGTAACATTTATTTAATTTTTAAAACTATAAATTAGTGTTGGTTAGACCGACACAAATGATTCTTCCTTTTAATATTAGAAGCGTCGGCCATGACTGATACAATCTCAAAAAAGAGATTATATATATATACTAACAAAAACCATTTTATTGGTGAGGTAACGTTAGTTAACCGATGCTATTTAGTGATCATCGTCTAATATGACGACGCTAATTCAAGCTTTTCTTGTCGTGGTAGCTAATTTACTTGTGAAAAACATAGTCATATATTTACATAGTAAAAAAAATCTTCCAACACCTAGTTATATATGTGACATAAAGTATATTATTTTATTACTTAATATATTTAATAAAAGAAAATTTAAAATAAAATGCTTTTTGCTAGGTGTTTTAAGGATGTATGATATTATGTAGTAGCATGCGTATCACTGCTTTTTCTTTGTGATTTTTTCCTCTAAGTATCCACCCTTTATTACATATATAGATAAGGCCACAAGGGTTGAGGCTGGCGCTAAAGGTTTATAGATAAGGTCTGAGATCTAAAGTTTGTCTGTATTGGCAAGCTGTCTTAATTTTGATGGATATATCTGTAGATTATTTCTTGTTTCTACAGCATTCCTGGAAGAGAATTTATTTTTGATATTTTTTTTATTAAGTTTAATCAATATATATTTTAAATATAAATATTTCTACACATATACAAGAATATCTTGTTTTCACGTTATATTAATGAATGAGACACTGGTAAAAAATATTAATGAATGAGATATAGTAAAATAGCCAAATCTTATTAAATATTTATGCAAAAAATACAAATTAAATTCTTGATTCTTATATACATATGGACTTAATTATATAATTGGTTTCTTAATTATTTATAAAAGTTCAATTTGGTTCCATATTTATTAGAAAATTCGGTCATGTCCTTCGATTATTAAAAACACTACATTAATTTGATTGATAAAAGTTTTGAAGATTGACAACTTTACATTGTTGTCAATACAAATATAAAAATATCGTCTTAATTAGAGGAAATCATTCAGGAAGCTTAACAAGGATACAATGGCTCTATTTTAAAATAGAAATCAAAATTATAGATTAAACAAAATATAAAAATCAAAATTGTATTTAAGTGTATTATTAATTCTTAATCCCATTTATTGACTAATTGACCCTAGTAGTGCATTTTTAGAAACTATTTACTAAAAATGGTTGTTCTGAAACATATGGTGAGTAGTGGTATTTTCGACCCACACAACAACTCGGACCAATCAGGCAGATACTCATTACTCATTATTATAGGGGAGAAGATCATGGAGGCAATAACCCTAGTCACGATAATAAGGGAGAATATCAGGAAAGTAATCATATTCGGTAGTCATCCCACCAATAACTTGAGCATATACACTCACTAACTTGAGGATCGAAGTGGATCACTAACTTGTAGTTACCACCCATCATGCTGAGGAACTCAGCATACTGAGTAGGACTCAGATCATCGCTAGTGGAGATCGAGAGCACTTCAGGATTTCATAAGAACAATATGTGTCTGAAATGGCACGCTACATGGACTTCCTGTCCCATAATAATAATCCACGTGTATAAAATTTAGCTCATAAGGACAAGTGCTCATGGCAGTGTCATTTTTCTTTTAATTTTTTTTATAGAGAAATGTTAGTAACTGTTGTCATGAGAAATTTTAATAATTAATCAAAACGAGTTCCGTTATAACTGTTTCAACATAATTTTAAAATTTGAGTGATTGAATCAAGTGATTCAGTTGTTAAGAAGGAAAATTTATCTCTTAATATTTTGTAGGCTCTTAAGTTACTAAATAAAGCATTTGATTTGGGATGAATCTTAACTAGAATGTTAACAGACTAAAAGAAAAACTAAATTCGAAATAAAACAATAAAATCGGCAAAGATAATTTAAAAAATAAGTGCATTGATTGTTTTTTTGTTGAAGGTCCTTATAAACGTTTATGCAACAACTATTTACACGGTAAAATCTAAATTAACTTAATCTAAATCATATTTATCAACGTTTGTACATAATTCCTTCATTTTTAATTGATTCAACTAGTTTATTCCTGTTTTAGTTAATTAAGCAACCATGGGGCAAACATTTCAAGTTCCAATTTTTTCATGTACCATTTCTTAGATCATAGGATGTTTACATTCACAACTAATTTTACCCAGAATCAAAATTTCATTATTTTAACCTCGATTTAAACTCTAATGCACTTATCTTTTGAGCATCTTCTAAATTTTCAAAAATTATTTGAGTTGTCTTTTATAATGATTAAATCCTCCCTTATAAATGCTTGACGAAAGTTTAACATCAACCCCTTACATAAAAAATGTCAAGTCCTACCCTCATTCACACGGAGGCACTAAATTTATGTGCTGTACCCAATTACCCTAGTGATCATTGATAAACATACACATAAAGTGGGCTACAGTACGGAAAACATTTCCCGTCACTATTCAATATCCATTTTGTTCCAAGTCAAGTGTCCCATAAATTCCACCTTTCCAATAAGAATGCCCATCAGACAGTATATAATGTGTTTACCATTAATGTTGTACTGATACAGCTCCATCCTCATCTTAATTAACTTTTGACCCTGTATCAGCCTAGAAACTCGTACATAACACTGGTTGCATTATAGAAAGCTATAAACCTTTTCAAACATAACATTGGTTCCCTTGACCATTCAATAAAATTAAGAAATTAAATGAAAGACCTTTCGTGTTAGCATTCAACCATGACCAGAACCTAAAATGCAAAGCTTTCGCTAGCTGGCAATTGATTTTATTTTGAATTTGTCTAACTGATCTCAACTAAAAATGAAATCAAACAAATCTATATATTTTTAATGATCAATAGAATATTGATAATTGTCTTATTATATTTTAAAATTTATCATTAATGTTATGACTATTATATTTAATACATCATTTTTTAATTTTTTTATAGACTCATTTTCACTTGGAGTCAATTAGACATACTTTTTTTTTATTTGGTCTCCTTGATTGCATAAGAATGAAATCACATTTAAGATTCTTTTCAATATATATAACAATAAAATATTGAAACCAATTATGAAAGTTAGAGCTTATAAAAAAAAGTTTGAATAATTTTTTTGTATTTGTTACTATATCACTTTTAACTTTTAGTATCTATTAAAAAAATTATGATTCCTTAAATATCCAAATCGTGTTTTGTGGTTCTTAAGATTATAAGTCTTGTTACAAAAACACTCGAGTGGCTCTATCTTGTGTAGCTATGTAAGCATTTTTGCAATGTGAGATTGTCGCGTACGTAACGACACCTAGCTTACAAAGTCGTTTAAGAATTTTTACAACGGAAGTATCAAAATTAAAATATTTGAATATTATAATGATAAAAAAAATACAGAAACTAAAATTCAAAAACAATATATTTACAGAGGTAAAGAAAAAAAGGATTTAATCTTGAAAAAACTATCAAAGGATGGATAAATTGAACAAAACAAAAGTATATGAGGTGACAGGTGCACTAATTTTTTTTACTTACGAGTGGTATCTCAATCCAATTAGGTGTTTACACTAATTCTTTGCCTAGAGGTTACATGAGATTGGGATGGAACCTTTAAATATCCTTATATATTTCATACGGTCAGTTTGGATTGCTCCACATATATTCTTTATTGAATAAATATCTTCAAAAATTCTGTTTCTTTTCGAAGACGTGTTCTCTCACAAGAATTGGATAAAAGAGTTATGCAAGATTTCACTCTTGGGTTCATTTTATAGGCTTTGAATTGGATTAAAAAAAATAAGAGCTTTAGGTATGAGACGTATGACTTTGAAGGTTCCCCTTTTATAGGCTTTGAATTTTAGATCTATTTCACACCAAATAAGCATAAAATATTACAGACTTCTAATAATTTTCGTTTGGCATAACTGGCCATTGATCAGTGCTCTTGTTCTCTATTCTCTTTACTGTACACTACGTAGACTTCTTGTCATATGAAATGGGATTTGACATAGCATATATTAATAAAAATAACATAAAATATTATAAGGGTTGGAATGAGTCATAACTCATAAGATATAGATAGGTGGTTGGGAGTCATACGAGGTGGAATATATATAAGGAAGTCATTCGTATATTACCGGCTATGACCAATACATGGGCCTTGATTATTTTTTCATTAAATGATTTGGCCTAGCTTGCTCAACTTGTTATACTTTGTTACCCACGTCAAGCTTATCAACTCTAACTTTCAGCATATAAAGTTTTACATTATTAGTCAATAAAAAATTGTCGTTAGTATGATTTTTAAGATAATTTATATAAAAGTCAATAAATTTAACATGCATGAAGATTTGTGATTGGATCAAATTGTAAACAACTTTTCCATCAAAAGGTTGGTCTTGTCCAACTAGCTATGGTTCATGTCATACATCGTCAAGCTCACAAATGACCTAACCTAAACTCATTGTTTGGGGCTTTCTTTTTTAAAGATCGGGTCAATCGATAATTAGGCTCTATTTTATACTTGTAATTTAAGCCTAACTCCTTCTAAATTTTAGATTGGTGAGGCCAACTCAATGGAGCATACTCAAATTGTCAACTCTAATTTTCAATGTTAAAAATTTTATATATCGTTGATCGATAAAAAAATCATCATTAGTATCATTTTAAAGATAATTATTATAAGAGTTAATAAATTTATCATATATGAAAATTTGTAAAAAGATAAAAAGTGTAAAAATATTTTATACCATCAATGTATAAACTATTTACTCTATCTCTATATATAATATAGTGAAAAATTGAAGAAAAAGTGCGTTAAAATAGGTTTTTAATTAGGAATTAATAAAATAAATAAATAAAAATGACTAATTGATCAATGTTAAGATGTGTGTATAATTTCACTTTGTATTTTTTATTTTTATATTATATAGCTAAATAATTATTGAATAAAAATTGTTTAATAATATGTGAATAATTTTAACTTAGAATAGTTACTTGCGTGTATAACTCTAAAGTGATATGAACTGTATAGTACAATGTTTTTATATTTCATTTTTATACATAGTATAATTTATTTTTATACGTATGAATCATTTTTATTAATTTTTTTTAATTATATGCAAAAAAAAAGTTAATTACACACATATTTTAAACTTTAGCAATATTACATTTAATATTTTTCTTTATTTTAACTTTTTTAGATTTATAATTTTATATAATAATATTATATCTTATATTTTTTAATCTTGATTTTTATACAAATATATTATATGAAAATAATTAATTGTTTTTAATATCTTAAAAGTATAAAAAGTATTCATAAGACAAGTCATGCGGTAACAAATTAAATTTTTGTTTATATAAATTTTAAGATAATTACACAAAAGTTAATAAATTTATTATTTTTAGAAGAAGTTGATAAATTTACTACGATATCTTGCGATTTGATATCTTGCATGGCCCTTCCTCTCTCTTTCTCAAATTAAAATTTCTTGACAATGGATGTTTCCCCGCACCGCACGTAACGTAACCATATCTATATATTATTCATAACGAATGAGAGGTGTGTAATTTTATTTTATTTTATTTATTTTTAGAAAATATATTGTTCGTCCATAAATCATACAGTATTTATTAATAATATGATAATATATATTATTCATAACGAAGACAAAACATATATATAATAATAACCACATGATCCGCGGGTGCCTAAATTTATTATCTTTATAAATTTGACAATACTTCAAATACTAATATATTATTTAGGGCAACAACATCACACAAAGTGAAGATAATGTACAGTACGATAACGCTGATAACAAAAAAAAAAAAAAAAAACTCACAGCAATAATCACTTCAAGAACAAAAACATGTATAACTTGGCTTAATTAAAATGGAAAGGTTTTTGGTTTAAGGAGAAGTGGTACTTTCTTTGAGACAACAAGTCCAAATACCTCGCTCATATCTACATCTAGTGTATCAGGCAACTTCCAATCAAACCAATAAAGAAGACTAGCAAGCACATACTCAATAGAAGCAATTCCAAAATTCATCCCAGGACATCCTCTTCTCCCAAAACCAAATGGAATAAACTGAAAGTATTCTTGACCTTTAAAATCAACTTGACTATTTTCAAATCTCTCTGGCAGGAACTCTTCAGGCCGTTCCCAAAATCTAGGATCTCTTTGCATTGCCCATGCATTGATATATACCATTGTTTTTGCTGGAATATCAAATCCTTTCAGTTTTACATTAGACATTGTTACTCTAGGAGGCAAAAGAGGAGTAGGCAGATGTAACCTTAGCGTTTCTTTGACTACACATTTTAGATACTGCATTTGACTAATATCATTCTCTTCCACTTTTGATTTATGACCTACAACTGTCCTCACTTCTTCTTGTACTTTTTTCATTATGATCGGATTTCTTACAAGCTCTGACATGGCCCATTCTAATGCCGCCGCAGTTGTATCAGTACCTCCCACAAACATGTCCTATATAAAATAATTGTTGGAATGAAATTTTCATGAAACTTGTTCACAATTCACTCATTTGTCAACGAAGAATTAAAAATTATCAAATGAAAAGTAAAAGCCTTTTTATATTTTATTAACTTAAAAGATACTATAAATTTTATACTTAAGCAATTAGAATGACTAAATAAAGATAATGCTTATTAACTGCCTAAAAAGTTCAAATATCTTAACAATGAATAATGACCTATCATTCTAATAGAGCGACGTGCAAAATATTGTTCAAAAATTATTAGATACTGTCAAAAACCATAGAATACATATACCACTTTAATCACAGGAAGAAGATTGATAGAATTTTCAAATATAATTGAAACCTAAAGAAAGGACGAAATAAATAGAGAAAAGTATATGATCTGACAAAAAGAAAAACACAAAAAAAAATATAAAAAAGATGTTAAACATGTGTTTATAATATATGATGGTGTTCTTGTTTAGTTATATGGAAATAGAGCTATCCAATCTTTATAGGTTG
Organism: Glycine max; assembly: GCF_000004515.6. Taxonomy (NCBI): domain Eukaryota; kingdom Viridiplantae; phylum Streptophyta; class Magnoliopsida; order Fabales; family Fabaceae; genus Glycine; species Glycine max. Next base: position 3,936,515 of record NC_038241.2, read on the forward strand.
ATCAATATTATTTTAAGGTGTCATTTATATACGTGAAATTTTGTTCTTTAGACTGAGGGAGTAGATTTGTTTAGGAGACAGAAATATAGTGATATAGGAAAGGGAGGGTGAAGATAGATACCGTTAAAAGTGCTTTGATATCAGTTTTGGTGAGCTCAAAGCTGAGCATGCTATCCTCTTGAAGTTGAAGGAGGATATCCACAAAGTCTTTCCTTTTGGAGTGTTGACCTTTCCTTTTCTCAGCCAAATGTTCTGCAATTGCCGTATCAAACAAAGCATCCATTGCTCCAGCAGTGGCCTTGTATTTCTGAATTTTTCCAGTGAGAACATCAATCCAACCCAACCATGGGAAGTAATCTCTCACTGTGAAAGCTGTGAGATGAATCATAGCCTCCCTCGCTAAATTTTTCACACTGTTGTTACCATCTCTTGTAAAGCTCCTTCCAAGAGCACACTTACACACAATATTATTAGATGTTGACATAAGCATCTCACTTAGATTCACGTAACTTGCATCACTGGAGCTTGCTTCACGAAGCTTATTCACCAACTCCGCAACTTCCTCTTCCCTGATGGCACGAAATGATTGCACCCTTTTCGTGCTCAGAAGTTCAAGGACGCATATTTTTCTTTTCTGTCTCCACTTGTCTCCATAGCTTGCAAAGCCAACGTCCGCGCATCCATAGAGTAAGATTTTTGCAGCAGTGTTGTGTGGTCGGTCAGAAAAAGCTAGGTCGTAAGTTTTGATTATTTCCATGGCAACATCTACAGATGACACCACTAGGGTTGGAGTTTGCATCTGCCCCAACTGCAGCATCATCATTTCACCATATTTGAGAGAGAGATCTCGAAGAGATCGATGTGGTAGTGTTCCAAACTGATGAATATTGCCGATGATTGGAATTTTGGGGGGAGATGGAGGCAGTTTCAAATTGGTTTCTGGTTTGGTTCTTCTTGCGAGCTTAAACAGTAACAGGACACTGATGAAGAAAGAAAGAGATAGATAGAAGGTAGAAGAAAACACTTCGTAAGGCCATTGTTTGAGTAGAGCCATTCTTTTTCGAACCACATCTGGCAGTGTCAAGTCCACGCAACATTTATAAGCATACATGATACACAGGAGTGGAACATGGCTGTCTTTGTTGCTGTTTTTGTCTTCTTTGTTAATTTGTTTTTTTATTAAATGATTACTCTTTTACTCTTCATTATTTATTTGTTTTTATTAAAATTTCTTACAAGGCTTAGCTAGCTTCCAAATACATGCTATACAATAATGATAGTGAATATTCCTTCAGATTCACATTTAAGTAAAAATATGGCCTTATAAGTTGTAATTAAATATAAATAAATTTAACTAGCTTTATTATATTTAAAGTTATTATTTTTAAAATATATATCATTTTATTTTATTTTTTATTCGTAATAACTTATTTTTATTTATGATGATAAGTTCCAATGAAAAACATTTTAAAAATAATTTTATTTTTTACTTGAGGTTAAAAAAATTACATTAAATTTATTATGAAAAATACTATTTGGTAAGAAAATTATTTTCGTACTGTTGCACGACCAATGATTTTTGCCATAAATTCATTCATGTGTTGTTTAATATCTGTTAACAAATATATTTTTTTTTTAAAAAGTTCATTAGTCCATCTTGGTATTCATGCATTTCGTGCCTTGTATTCTTCGTACCGAATAATATAGCTGTTTTATTATTCATATCTGTCTATCATATTATACAAGACTAGCCACAGATATTCCTAAAGCCTAAAGCAAATTTATAAATTTTATTAAAAAATAGGTTTAATTACTTGTTTTATTTCTATTAATTATAAAAAAAAATTCTTTTAATTGATTTCAGTTCTTAAAAACATCTTGTTTTAAATTCTTACATACATTATTTTTAATTATTTTAGTTCTAAAAATAAGATTAAAATAATTTATAAGGAATAAAAAAAAATATTTCTAAAAATATAGGAACCAAGAAAAAGTTTTTGTAAGTAAAAAAATAAATGAATAATTAAACTATAGGGTCTTAACCCCATTTACCAAAAACAAAAAGGCACCTTGATTGCCACAACACTAAACCTGTTAATAGTAAAAGTTGTATAAATATTAATCCAAAATGATTTTTTATGAGACATAAGGTAAAGACTTGAATTGCTTTATACGTTCATATTTCATTACTTAGCTAGTTTAAAATTAGTGTGTTTATTGTTATTATTGTAATGATTAAGGTTATAATTAGTACTATAAAATTGTATAAAATTAACTATCTATTTGTTTTTAGAGTAAATTATATTTGTTTCTGGTACTTCTTTTTTTATATCTTATAAAAAAAATTAATTGTTTAAATCATATTACATTCAGACTCCCTTCCTCTTAGATACTGTTTAATAATTTAATAGAAGATAGACACATGTTAGTTCCATGACTTTTAATAAAAAAATTATGTCTAAAATACCTTCATCTTGTTCCTCACACTCATATCCCTTGTGTTTTTTTTCAAATTACACATGACACCCTTTCTTTTTTGCATCCTAAAAAAAATTTCTTAATTATTTAGTTCACATTACACTTAGACTCTCTCTCTCCTAAATATCGTTTTAATAATTTAACAAAAAGTACACACATATTAGTCACATGACTTTTAATGAAAATTTATGTCTAAAATACTCTAATTTTCTTTCTCTTAATTTCATAAAAGACATGATACTATTTCAACCTCAAAATATTTTAACACTCTTCCTTCTTTTTCTTTTTTCACTAATTGGACGTGAACCCAGTTTTTTGTTGAATGTGAACCCACCTTGTTAGTACGCATGCGTTAACACCCTTCTTTCTTCTTCTTCTTTTTTTTAGTTCAATTTTTTTTTTGTATGTGTTGGGTCGTTTGATTGCTGTGTTTTTGTTGGACGTGTTTCCAACAAAGTCTATTGATTGAATATGGTGTTTTGCTTCAAATTTTAGTGTTATGTTCTTGTATTTGTGTTTTTAACTTCTTTCTTTGAAATATTTATTTTTATGGCTAGGTATTTAATATAATATCTCAATAAAAAATTGCATCTTCTTCAAGTGTTAACAACACTGAAGTAAAAGTCAAATATTAAAGGAAAAATTGTTATTGCCTTAAGAAAGGTCCATTCATAGGATCAATTGTTAATTTGTTATTGAGTATTTAATAAAAACACTAAGACAATTCCATCTGCTCACATATTTAAATTGACGTTAGTTAACAATGTTAACAGAAGGGAGTAAAAGTAATGTAAAAAAAAGCAAGGAATATTAGGTGCAATTTGAGAAAAAACACAAAGTGGGAGAGTAACAAAGATATTAGAACAATTTCATTTGTTTATATATTTCAATTAACATTTAGTTAACAACGATAACAGAAGAGATAAAAGTAATATAAAAAGGAAAGAAACATCGGGTATAGTTTGAGTAAAATAAAAGAGGTGTGAGTATAATTTACTTTTCTTATTATTATCATTATTATTATTATTCAATTCAATTTTATGTGCAAAAAATAATAAATATTTTTAATATTATCATTTATTTGAAGTTAGACATTTAAAAAAAAAAATTGTCTCTCTTATTACATATTTCTGAATCCGTCTGTGATCATACATATTCATACTTTTTCTTTTATATATATATATATATATATATATGTATGTATGTATTTCTAGAGACATCAACTAGAGTGGGGATGTGCAAGAAATTTTATTCTATATGATAAGGTCACCTCACCAGGGTGAGGCACAAGGTTTAGTGATAAGGTCTGTGATTTGAAGTTTGTCTGTATTGGCAGTGTTTGAATTTTGATAGAGATCTATAGATGATTTCTAGTTTCCAGAGCATTAGCGATAAGAGATTTTCTTTTAAAATTGTTTATTCTTTTATTTTTTTTCTCACAGCAAATAATATATATAGGGGTACCAACCAACAAACACAAGCAGTATAACTGCAACTATACTAAGGATGTGCATAGTATAACTGTATCTGCAGAAGCTACCTGGAGAAACAAAACAATCACACAAATCTCATAAAAATTACAACCAATCCCCCATGATAAGAAGTATATATGTATGTACCCGAAAAGAGACCAAATGCTGTTACCGTAACAGCAAAATTTGAACAGATCTCGCCCCACACCAAAAAACAGAAACAAGAGATATATAAATATATAGTCAGCAGGAGAACCTTAAGATTCTTTGTAAGATTGTTTCTTATATACATAAATTTTAAGATTGACTTGAAAATTATATGCTTAAAATACCTGTGTCACTTTTACTCGAATTAATAGTATTTGTTACTGACATTTCTTTGTAAGGAATAATTACTCTCTCGTCTAATTTAATTAAAATAAAAAATATATATAATAAGAGAAATAATAATAATAGTTAATTCATTAATATATGTTTTACAAATTAATTTTTATTGTTCTATAAAATCTATATGAAACATTTTAAATAATGACTGAAACTTATACATGTAACAGAACTTATATAATTTATTTAGTAATAAATACATGTATTAATTAACTAAATATGTTATTAATAATATTTCTATCTTATAAGAAGATGAAGATTTATTTTCCATCTTTTGTCAAATAAATAACACTTCTTTCATTTGCTCATAGGGCCATTGGTTGCTTGAGAGCCATTCGTTTACCAACAACGTTCGACAGTGACGGAGGTAACATCAAAATTCACATTAAGTTTTGAAACTTTTAGCTTTTTAAATGTAATTAAATCAAACACTATCTAAAATTCCATCTTAATGTAATTCGTACAAGGCTTATATTTGGACTTTAGTGACAACAGTGTGGGTGGCTCAAAGTCAGAAAATGTCGCATGATTTGAACTTTGAAGAGATTGATAAAGGAAGATTTTTTTTTAAATGAAAATTTTTTCACAACTCATGGATTCGAAGTGAGTAGAAAGAAAAAAAAATAATAGAAAAACAAAAATTGTTTGCTGATTTTTGTTTTGATTCGAAAAACAAATGTTAATTAGTATTTTTTGAATATTAATTAAAAATTAGAAGGAGTTTTAGAAAGATATTTAGTGGGATACGTAAAATTATTTTGTCTATGACATTTCTTATATTTTTCTATAACTTTTCAATAAATATTTTTTCTTTTTAATTTTTTAATAAATGTTTTAAGAATATTGATTGGCAAGACCTTAAAAAAAATGGTTTTTGCTATTCACTAATATGATGATATAACGTGGTAGGCAGCCCATTAAATTGTCATATTATTATTAAGGAGTCTAACAAGATTGTTAAGTGTAATTATTTTTTACAAATTGTATTTTAAAATTCTTATTAATTTTTCAGACATTATCAATTATTTTAAATATATGAGAATTTAAAAACATAATTTATCAAACAATGAAAATACATATGACCTTTGATGACTTATTTAGTTAATAGATTACGAATGTCATTATGACATCAATTAACAAAGTTAATTACTTGATAGTAGGGATAAACCAAAATATCTAATTTTACAAAGACTAACACAAAAACAAAAAACTTTAAATGACTAAAAAAATACCCTATCTTTCAAGGACAAAAAATTATTTAAACTTTTTTTATTAATTGTTTAATGACTTTAATTTATATGTTATAATAGTATAAAATATCATATATCAATAGGAATTTAACATATTGACCCATTAAATTAATAAATAGAATAATATATAGCAAAATAATCAATTTTTATCAAATAAATGTATTTAAAAAGTTACATTATAATTATTAACTTTAATTTCAAATTTATTTTGATTCAAATTTTAAATCTTAATTAATACATTGTATCAAATTCAATATATTTTTCCAATTTAGATGAACTAAATTTAAAAATTATTGTAGTGTTAGTCAATTTTTTTTATCTATAGGAATTTAAAAATTACTTTTGTGAAACAATCATGACTCTTCCTTTTATTTTTGTTTTATTTGTATCCGTTGGATCTGTATTAGAACATGTGCTACAACAATTTCAACTTAATCATTCCTTGTTTTATTTATATTCATAGTTATTTTATTGCTATCCTTTTAATTTACCTTTTTATCTCTATTACTAAATTGAATTTCAATAATGTTTTTAAAAATTATCAATAATTAAAATAACATTATGTTTCAATTTAAATTGCCTGCCTTAAATTTAAAATATAATTTATATTTAAAAATATTTATTTATCATAAATTTCAATTATATTAAATTTCATTTAGTTCATAAACCATATTTAAGTAATGAATTATTAAATCGAATCTCAGGCAAGCTAATTTCAAATTTGGTGGACTTCTGTGTACCGTACACGTAACTATCGCAGTAGTTGTTCACTTTTTTCATTTTATTGTTTTATTAAATTCGAACTTAATGTTATTAGTACAAGGCTTAACTTCGGAAGTTGTTGACAAAGGTGTGGCTCTTGTCAGAAACTTTATCAGTATTGGAACGGTTAGAAGATTTACTATATATATATATGTATATATTCACACTTCTTCTGGATTCCAAGTAAGTAGAAAAAAGAAAGAAATAAAATTTTAATGTTCACACACTCATGATATAGTTATATACATTTAATCATAAATTATTATTCATATAATTTTTAAAGTAATTATCATAATAATTAATAAAATTATTATATGTATGGATTGTGATTAAATAAAATTATAAAAATAATGTATAATCCATTTTCTCAAGAAATAATTTCTTAAAAAATTTTATAACATTTGTGTATTGACAATTTGACATGGTTGGAACTTTGAAGATGGACAGAGGAAAATAATCTCTCTTCCTTTGTAAACAACTACAACAATATGTAGGTAAGGAAAGTTTAAAACAAATTTTAAGATGAGAGTTGATACTGGGCTCTCCAAATTTTTATTGGCCCCTAGCGACACATGGCATAGACCAAAATGTCTTTATTAGCACCTATCCTTTCTTCCTTCTTTTCCTCTTTTCCTTTCTTCATTCATTCATTCCTTTTCTCTTTCTCCCTATCTTCCCACCTTCCCTCACGAAGCTCTCTTTTATGCACGATATTTTTTTTGTGTTTGTTAACACAACAGAATCATAATTTTGTTATGCAATTTGTACAATGGAATCATGATTCCATTTTTTTTTTCAAGCAACCCAATGAAATCACAATTTCGTTTTGTTGCAATTTCATTGCACAGTGTACAATGAAATCATATATTTGTTGTACATTTTTTTAACCCTCATTTGCACAACAGAATCGTGATTTCATTGTGCAACATTTTTTGCAACCCCGAATGCATAGTGAAAACACACTTTCGTTATACTAGTGGGAGTGCGAAAAAATTTACAACAAAAGTGTGATTCCATTGTGCATTGTACAATGGAATCACATTTCCGTTGCACAATGTTTCTCGCACCCCACTAATATAGTGAAAATGTGTTTTTGCTATACAAAGTGAGGAAGGGTATATTTGAAATCTTTGAATGTTAATAGGGGCCAATAGAAACTCCCTTTTAAGAGTAACATTTTACTTTAAATGAGATAGTTTTGTGTGTGAGTGTGTGTGGGTGCGTGTGCGTGTGTGTGTAGAGAGAGAGAGAGATGAAGTACCTGAAACACACTAGAAGAAGGGTTAAATAGTATGAAGGATAAAAACTTAGTGCTTAGACAATAAGTTCACCAAACTTGATAATGATAGTGTATAAGTGACTTAAAGAAAAGATCTAGTTATATAAAAGTAATAATGAAAATACAAATATTTTATATTGGTTCACCCCAACTTTTGGGCTACATCCAGTTCTCTCTCAAGACTTGAAGGGTTTCACTAATCAATTTTTTTATTACAACCAAGTATTCTCTATGCCACTTCTGACTACAATGAGTACTCTCTAGGTCACTCCTAACACCACACTTAATCTCCCACTGAGATTAAGACCCAAGTATTTTTTGTTACTAAGTCACTCTTGACTTTCAGAAATAATACATGTTTGAAACAAAATGTATTCTAATCACTCATAGAGTGTTTATACAATAAGCTTGAATACAATGAAACTTGCTAACTTAACAAAGTTAAGATTCACTCAATTTGCTCAAGTTTCTTCTGTCAAATGAACTGACAACGTTACAACACTTGTTCGTTTTGTCTTTGAATATTCTCTTGTGATTCGACAACCTTAACATGAATATCTTCAAGCTTTATATAGACTTCAAAACTTCAATCCGTTGAGAGATCCCAACTAGCCATTGTATAATAGCTTTGGCGCTTAACACGAGGTCGCTATTGTGCAAAGAGAGAAAATGGGGATCACAAACACTTTCTGCAACATATCTTTAGAGAAATACAATTTACCAGTGTCGCCTAGTGTCAGAGTTAACTTTCATCATATGAATCAAAGGAAACATTAACAACATAAGATAAAATGAATTAAGAATGTCAAGACAAGACAATTTAAATCTTTCCTTTTGTGTGCTATGGCACGAGTTTCTTATTGAGCATATGAATGTTACTTTCTTGTGATTGCTTTCGGTCCTTGATTATCGAGTAACTGTTCAATGCTTTTGTATTGCGAGCCAAGTGTTAAAACACTTGTCTTCTCAAGGCTGGACGCAGAAATAGTATTGTCCAATGACTAATACTTTGTCTATCGTTCAGAGTCTTTTTGTTCATGTTTTTCTATTTGTATCTCATTAAGATGAATATGAACTTGTATCTTAAATATGAAAGATTAATTCATAAAATTTATACTTTGTTAATATCAAAATCTTAAGGATTTAATTATTTGGTATAGTCCAATGTGACTTGGACGTATCTACACTCAATAAAAAAGATAGGAGAGATTCACTTACTTCAAGAGTAACTTCATATTCTTATCATTCATTTTTTTGAGATCTAATTATTAAGATATTTATTTATTATAACTATCAAATCTTAAGAACATGAATGGTAAGGATAAGAAATAACTCTCTTAGAGTATATATATATATATATATATATATATATAAGAAAAAAAAATTCCTCACAAATTTAAATTAAGCACATAGAAGGAGAAGGGAGAAGAGAAATAAAAACTTTAAAAGTGAGAAATATAATTATTAATATGAAGAAAAAAAGATAAAAATGCAAAATAAAATATAAGAAGAAAAAAAAAGAAAAATTAATTTTTATCAAGAACATTTTTGTGTTTTTAAGTGGATATATAAAAATATCAAAAAATGAGTAAAAGTAATATATATATTTTTTTCTTTTCAAAATAAGTGTTATATTTAAAGAAAAATAATTTACTCTAAAATAAATGTCATGTTAACTTTCAGTGTAATATTAATTATTTTTTTATTAATATTTCTAATAATGGTCATTTTAGTTAAGATTAGTTTTGGAACATTATTATTCTTTTTATCTATTTCTAAAACTACTTATTTTAGGACTGAGAAAATATTAAATATGATGGTAATTATTTAATTTAATTTTAAATAATAGATTTATTAACACGTGACACTTGTCTCTCTCCAAATTTATTATAAAAAAAACGCACATGGATATGTCATAAGAACAAACAACAAATTATGCTGTTGATGGCACATGCCATTGGAGTCTCTTTCTCTAGATTCTAGTCGGTATTATTTTTTCGTTTTTCTTTTCCTTCACCTACAAAATAAGAACAAAAACAAAAAAATTCTTCCGCATTTTGTCAAAGTAGTGGATAGCCCAGACGACTTGTATCAATCATATTGATTTTTAAAATCATGCTATGTACTTACCATTTCAGATAGATAACATAGGGACCTAGATAATATCCATGCATTGAATTTTATTAAATATAATCAATATTAAATTTCAATTCCTACAAGAATGGAACTCACTTATTTTATGACCAATTCCAAATCTTCAAACTCACTTGAATACGGATGTTTTATTTGATAGATTGCTACTTTGATCATGAATGAGTATAGTGGCACAGAGGTTGTGGCACTTGTATAGACTTCAATGCTTAAATAAGTAGAATTTTCAACATTAATTGTACAATATTTAGGACGAAAGAGAAATTTTTTAGGTCATATAATAAGAACAAAGATAGTACTATAGTTAAATATCACTCATATCCCGTCCAAATTTATTTGATGGGTAAAAATTTCATCGATTGTAAATAATTTTTTACAGATGGTCATTAAATATAAATCTAATTATCATGAGTAGATATCAATCCATTTTTTCAAATATAAAAATTCAAAATAACTAAAAATAAAGCTGAAACCCCACTGATATATAAACTTACTTTGAAAGTCAGATATCAATGTTTTTAATAATTAAATTAACTGTTGAAGTAATAAACAACCTGTTATATCTTGGGAATTTGTGCCTCACACAGATAAGTCCTTTAAAATCATGTGATTATTGCACATCTCAAGTTTTAGTTTGGAATTCCAGTTCAATAGTTCGTGATTTTTTTCACTACCCAAACTACAAATTTAAGTCTTTGTAAGATGCTTCTTTATTCATATAAGTACACATCGCGATAAAAAAAAAAAGTTACTGTATCTTAAAGGTATATGCTTGGACTATTTTATTTAACTTCTTAAAACAAAAGGAATTTATTTATAATAACTAGAATCCGTACTTTCAACCCAAAAAAAAACCCTAGATTTCGTACTTGTAAAATATACTGATTCTTAAAATGTGATTTTATTTATGTTATCAATAAAAGAAAAAAAGAATTGTAATTATAATATAAAACAGTTTTATACAAATATTCAACTATAAGTTACTATTATTGTTATGTATAATAAGTTTATTAACTTTTATAATAATTATTTTAAAAATTATATAAATAATAATTTAATTAAATGACGGTATAAAATTTTACATTATTGATATATAACCTATTTTCTCTTTTTAAATGAACATATTTTAATAAATAAAGTCCTGCAATTTACATAGAAAAATTCAAAACAGTTGCGCGTGGATGCAACTATAGAGTTGCTAGTGGTGGAAATGATTTGCATTTATCTTTTCTTAAATTATTTTCGTATACTTCTTTTTTTTTTTTTTTTGTGTAGGAGGGGCAAAAGCCCAACTAAAATCCAGGAAGGAATGTTACAGCGGCTAAGTAAGCTAACAAAGAAAAATGAATTACGCATGGGGCTACATCAAAAGTCCTAAATCTATAGCATGCATAGATAATCCCTATTCCGCTAAGCCATTGGAGGTCTTATTAGCTTCCCTTGAAGTATGGACAAATTGGATAGGTACCATCTGCATTCTTGAAGGATTTTTTGCACCAAGGCGTATGAAGGGTGGAGATTATCACATGCAGCTTTCAAATGGTGTAACTCCATAAGAATCGGATTGAATGTTACAAACAAAACCCACAGGACCTAGCCACTCTAACTCCTATTAGGATTACCCACAAACTGGCATTAAGGACAGAACAAGATCCCAATTTATAGGCAAAACGAAAGTGCCATTTTGTTCTCTTAAAACTCTACCACAAGCAGCCAAATCATGTTATCCAAGAACTGCCCCATCAAATTTAGCTTAAAATGGCCATGTATAGGAGAGACCGAGATATATATCTATCCAAATTGAATCAATTGGAGTGCACCACCACATCATGAGGATTAGCAAGTACCCGCAACATGATAAGAGCAGCTTGTTCTTTCACACGTAATTTAGCCTTTCCGGGTGAAGGTGTGGAATTACCAAATGTAGTTGCATTTTTTTGCTGTCATATAATGTATAGAAATAGGAACAACTTATATCTTACAAGTCGATTTTGTAAAATTGAATTAAACTCAAAGTTACATCTAAAATGATATTAAAATCTATATTAGTGAGTGTTGTTGGGTCTGTCGTGTTACCCGTTATTGGACTACGTGCAAATGTTCAACAAACTTCATGCTGGAGATGTTAATCCCAAAATTAAACTCCACTGACTATCCTTCAATAAATTTGATTGTAACCAAAGGTCCATAAGATTCACGAAAATGTCAGCATCTGAATTATTCTCAAGGAGTGAGGTTCACACTTCTTTGGCCAGCATGCCATATATTATAGCACGAATTGAAGTTCTTCCACAGTACATTAGCATATAGGGCACGATTCATCATTGGGAGATTTTAGCAATTTTCCAAAGCAACAATTTCATCATTGGGACCACTCCAGGTATATATGATCGAGAAATTGCTCCTTCTTTATAGTTGGTAAGAGTTGAACGAGCAATTTCTCGATCATATATAGTTGGGATCCCATCATTTGATCATCTCCAAGCCAAACGATCTTCATCAAGTAACAGAGAGGAAAGCACCATAGCTTGGATTTGGTTGCAAACTAGAATGAGAAGACAATTATCAAAGCTTTGAAAATCCCAATCTCCATGGATTTGGTTGCAAACTAGAATGAGAAGACAATTATCAAAGCTTTGAAAATCCCAATCTCCATTTTGCAGCACAAAATTATTAAGGACCTTATCTTGTTGATACTCATGAAGTTGACCAGTTGCTAAGAGGCAAAAAAGGTTTAAAAGACCTCTCTATTTTGCAGCCCGAGGTCAGACTATAACTTATTTTGTCAACACTGTCCACCTGCGAACTAAATTAGTCTCAACTTTCTCCCATATTCACCAAATGCAATGCCAAAGATTTGATATTCTTTTCTTATTAGTTATGATTGGTTTTGTGCTATTATCGCATCATATTGCTGCGATGCCTCCCCCATTATAGCAACAGCTGAGGTCTGCTAAATACATTGCCTCATCATGGAAGCTTCCCGCTCTTGCGTCGCTGCCATATCTCTGCTATGAATAGAAGCTTCCCGTGACTTGTCAATCGTGTCTAATATATCATGTGTGTGCGGTACACTGTATTGAAAAAATATTAACTTAATCAACAATTCAAAAACAAACCATTGATTTAAAACAAATACACGGCGTAAACTAGTTTTCGCTGTGGATCTATTTTTAGGTAAGAAAACTACTTAGTACAGGTAAACAACGAAAAGTAGTTTCTGTTGTATACCTATTTTTAGGTTCATAGCAAAAACTTATTTTCATTGTGCGTAAGAACACAACAAAACCAGTTTTTGTCATATCTACATAAACGCAAAAGAAAATTGAAAGAGTTCGAGTCACTTGCCAGAACTTCTAATAGGAAAATGAAGATTGTCTAGAGGGAGATGAAAAGGGGGCAAATGAGTGGATCCAGTGACTAAAAATGGAGGTAAATCCTGTTGGAGAGGTACAGAGGGAGTGAAGGGTTTGGAGGTTCTGTTGGGTAGGTATGTCTTAACTTTTAAGGAGGAGAGTAGGGTAAAGGGTGGGGGATAGGATGGTTATTTCACTGGGTTCGGGAATTTAAATAGCAAGACAGGGTTGCCAATAGTATGGCCCATTTTCTCATATGACAATCTCAGGTGTTGCTTCCGCAATCCCTCTATCTTGACCACGGTTTAAAAGACGGGAATCTACCCCTTCAACTAACAGATTTGGTATATCATTCCAATCCATTATGTTCAATTCAAAAAATTGACTGCATATTGTGCAACCAAAAGTTATTTATTCGACTTCCAACCAATCAGTCACTCGATGAGACAAACTGATCACTTAAGTCATGAATCCATGTTCTATATCAATTCATTTAAATTAACTATTTTAAAAAATGAACATAGAAAAATATTATTTTTTATTATATAAAACACTAAAATCATTAAACCCCCTTCAAAAAGGGGCAAAGCTCGCGTTCCAAAGTCAAGAAGAGACGCGGATAGAAAGAACGTTTCAAACCTCGAATGGAGACTTATACTCGTGCACACAAAGCTCAGGATGCCATATGAATCATGCCCGTAAAATCTACAATTTTCACCATAACATTAGCATTTTTTTTTTCTTCTGTACATCGAATCCAGATCCATTCAAAAATTCCTACATAAGGATTTTTCAGCATAGCATTGGGGAGAGGACAGCTGCAGAAAAACTAGCCATCACACAGGTGAGTTCATTTGCCCACATCTTCAAATCCTTAGGAAGGTCAATGATGCAGCAGTTAAGAAAGTGAATCATCTTCTAAAGTGTTCTCTCATAAAGAAGGAATGTCTAAGAGCTTCCTTGGCTGTAAGTCTTTCAGAGGGGTCATATCTAAGTAACCCCTGCAAGAGATGTATGAGATCGCCAGCTGAATGATCTACATGCTGCATTACAAGGTTCTACATATATTTGGGAGGGGAAAATGTCGACTAAAGTCAATATAAACCATTCAAATTGCTTTATATAGTTAAAATCAGAAAGCAAATAATCAAACCAACCTGAAGCCTAGGAAGCTTCATTACAGCTTTGATACTCTCCCTCGAGGTTGCACCCTCAGGCCAGTCTAATCTACCCCTTCTAACATACTTCTCAGCATGTCGGCTAAACATTTGCACAAACATAATACATAGTCATTTATCATATTTTAAGGATCAATCAATTGAAATCAAGTTAGCATGGTAAGCCACTTACTCGACTCTCTTCATCATGGTCTGTGGTAATGAACCAAGTACCCTTTCCATCATTGCAAGATGCTCTAAATTTTCATGAGTCTGAAACAAAGCTTCACCCTGTAATACAAATTCATGAATTATAGAATACAATCTATGATATGAGATGGATAAATGTGCTTTGTATAAAGGTTTTGAAAGAGCCAAACATACTGTGCATAATTCAACCAATATACATCCCACACTCCATATATCACATGGATAGCTCCAGCCAAGTCCTAAAACACCATTGCCAAAATCAACTTTAGCACACATATAGCAAGTCTCATGATTGTCAAGTGTCAACATGCAAAACACAGTTAAGGCAGGCAGGCATTCTTTCCACAGCATGTACAGTATGTGTATATACCAAGGATAACTTCAGGAGCCCTATAATGACGAGTTGATACAATGTAGTTCTGATCTTCTCGCTCATAAGTGGTGCTGCCAAAATCAATAACCTTTATAGCACTTGATTTGGGAACTCTCTTGAAATAGGAACATGATGATCTAGATGAACTCTGTAAAAATAAAATGGATGTCAATGATTGATCAATCAATGCTAAAGATAGAAAAGGGTACTTCCATACTCAGTTTCATTTTTATTCATCCAGGTACGACTACTATTTTTCCCATAAAAAGAAAGAACATAATTGTCATTAAAAATAACCATCACGAATACTTCCTACTAACACCCCTATCAACCAGGAACTGCTCTTAGTATTACGCATAGTGCAACAAGTCCAAAACAATAAATAATCACAGGTGGGCAAAAAGAAAAGCACCTTGTAGTCAGGAACTTTGACATACTCGGGTGAAACTAGTAGTATGTTTTCAGGCTTCAGGTCAGTATGAATCATGCGCAAATCATGCATGACTGCAAATTCATAAAAAGATACTATTAGAAAGCTAACCCACAGAGACAAAAACAACAGAGTCTGACAGTATATTAGATCTACAACATGTATTGCCATTATTAGTTAATGATAATCCAAAGTGAAATGTATGGAAGAAATAGCTCAAAAAGAAGCTAGTTCAAGTAAATACTACACACATGCTATACATTCCAATAGTTGTTTGCCAATCTCACGGACAAGATCAATGGGAAATGAGCGATAATTGTTTTTCCGAAGAAAATCGTATAAGCTTGGTCCAAGTTTCTCAAACACCTGTTAAAACCATTTAAATTCACCGTTGTCTTAACCCCCAAATTATTTGTAAATTGGGGAAATGATTCCATCACAAATTAAATACTTACAATACAGATATGATTACGATAGTCAAACCAGTTCCGTATTTGCACACAACTGCAAGGAATAAGCCCATTTAACCAATGCAATGGAATCAAGGATTTTCATTGTAGTATGTACTAGCATACGTGACAAATTTAAGTTAAATCTACTTACCGATTGCCTCCTTTATCATGTTTACCAAGCTGTTGCAACACCTCAATTTCTATCATGGCTGCTTCTCGATACTTCTTTATACCACGGACAATTTTTACGGCAACCATTTCCTTCCTTTCTCTATCCCAGCATTCTAAGACCTGCCCAAAAGTTCCTTCACCCATTTTGGTATGGATCTTATCTGCAAACATGATATAAGTATCAACAATGCAAGCCTAGCCAACACAGTGAATTCTACTGTCCATTTAAACATATGATTCCCAAAATGTTTTTCACCTTACAACATAAAATAATAATTAAGAAAACAAGAATCTTACAATTGATTTTCAATTGAAACAGTAACAGGATTGATTAGTTAAGGTATTAAAATGACATAAAATTAAGCCCACATTTAAAAGTTAAGGGTGTGAGGATGCATGTGAATCAGAATTCTGAGTTTTGCATGCCAATGATTACAGCTCTACAAATATCAACTAGGATTTGACCATGATGAAATATATGAATGTAAATTTCTTAATGATGGTAAAAGTGTAATTACAGCGAGAAGTTAAATTTTCTCCAAGCGTAAACATGTAATGCCCATCTTTGTCATCATCTCGCCAAGGGGGAGAACCATTTCGAGCAACTGGCTTAACAAATAGAGAACTAGTGGTATGTTCTGAGGGACCCCTTGAAGGAGCAAAGCTTGAAATAGTCCCAACATCTTGTCCACAAAACAATCCTACCTGAGCCTACACAGCCATTCATTCATGTACCACTCATAGTTAAAAAATAAAACTTCATCCCACTGTCATTAACTCAACCTATGCTCTCACCACCACCTCGGAATATAACAAAAAAAACTGACAATGAAATAAACAAGGGTGATCCAGTACACACAATAAATTATTGAGAGCATAATAAGAAAATAGTTGAGTATTGAAACAAATTTCCATAATTCACATTAGAGTGTATTAATAGACAGGCAATTCATTCTCCAAATTCAATTAATATAAGGTTTCAAAGACTAGATCTTACATAAGAGTTCCCCTCTTTGCAAATGATAACATCAAATATTATTAAACGAAAATGAAAGATCTGAAGATATTAATCATAACATGTATTTTGTGACAAAATCCAGATACATATGCAAACACAATCAGTGATTCATGTCAACAAACACAGAAATCTAACACAGAATAATCACAAAAAAATGGAATAAAAGAACCCAAATCAACTTGTTTACCGGTACACAGTTCCGCAATATAAATTAAAAGGGAAAAACCTAACAGATGCATCAAACAAAACATAAAAAATCGTCACATCAACCCTGCGAGGCAAAAAAACATGTTACCTGGACCAAACATACCCAATCTACACAAATTCCACCAGATCTACACCAGAAAAGATAAAAGCGCAAGAAAAAGAAGAAAAAATATTAGATCTGAGATTTTAGGATCAAAAAGTTACCTTGGGAACTTCAGGGATGTCCCAGCCCAATCTCGCTCTCTTTCTCGGGCGACGATCCATGTAAGTGTGAGGAAATTCGAAGACGCGTTCCATCTCCATGATTCAGAGAACTACGAAAACTTCAAAGAGATTTGTATTCTTTTGGGAAGATAGTGCCTCAGCTTCAGGAACCCTAATCTCGATGTTAGCCTAATAATAACGACCGTGGAGACGGTTGGGATGAAATCTTACCGTCCACGTGTCGATCGCATTGGAGCATGTTGATCGAGGGGCTGGATTGTGCTGTCTAATGTAGACTATGGTTAAATCTGGGTCATCCTTTTAACCATGGTTCGGTCAGGTTTGGTGGAGCTGCGGAATGGAATAAATAATTGCAAATGCTGTCGACTAGTTTTTTTTCCCTCGATGAGAATGGGAAGGGTATACTCGCGCGTGTAACCATTCTCATATTTACATCTCGCATTTTATAACTTATTAAAGTTAATAAATCAATAAAAAAATATTAATTAAAAAAATATTAATTAAAAAATTATTACAATTAAAAAATCACTTTTAAATTATTTAAACATAATATTAAAAATATACAAACATAACCTTAAATCGTTCAAAGATATGTCATAACTAAAAGCAAGAGAAATATTATGAAGCTTTTTGAGGCATACTTCAAAGCTTCTGGCCATGTCATCAACAAAGCTAAATCATCTTTCTTCACAAGATCTATATCTCATAATTGTATCTCTAGTTATTGAAGTTATTAATCTTGTGATCATTTGAAAAGAAAGTACATGAAAAAAGGAAGAAAAGATACTCGAAAAATCTTGAAATCTGTATTGATCAACAGCAAGAAGGTTACAAGTGTGTGATTAATAATTATCAACTACATATGTATAAAAGGAGAAAGACAAATTAAAAAAGGAAATAAACAAAAAAGAAAACAGAATAACTACCTAACAAACTTACATATATATGGAAAGTATTTAAAAATAAAAGAATGATAAATGTTTTGTTAGAAGTCTTGATCCAATACCCCCGTCAAGATGGGAGGCAGATGTTATCAATGTCAATCTTAGAAATGATGCTAAGAAGAGTATTTCAGGGTAAGACTTTGGTGAAAATATTTGCAAGTTAGTGGTACTTTCTGACATGTATGAGCTTCAGAATCTCTTGAAAAACCTTTTCCCTGACAAAATGTAGATTAATCTCTAAGTGTTTGATCCTCTCATGAAAAATAGGGTTTGAAGCAATATGAATTTCTACTTAGTTATCACAATAGACAGTAGCAAAAGGAGTTTTGATATTGAAATCAGTAAGCAAATTTCGAGTCCATGTAATTTCACTAGAGACAGAAGCCAAGGACCTGTATTCTGCTTCTGTTGAGGACCTGCTTACTGTCTTTTGTCTTTTGGCTTTCCAGGAAACCAAGGAATTTCCTAAGAAGATATAGAAGTCAGTGGTTGATTTTCTACTTTCAGGACATGATCCTCAATCTATATCCACATATGCATGTAATTTTGTGTCTAAGTTGGCTCTAAAAAGAATACCTTGACCAGTAGTGTGCTTAAGGTACTGAAGTAACATGTTTGCAACATGCATGTGGTTTGTATACGGGTTGGAGACAAACTGACTTAATTTGTGCACACAGTATCATATATCTGGTTTAGATATAGTTAAGTACAAAAGCCTGCCAATGAGTCGTCTACAAGATCCTGGATCAACAAGCTTAGTTCCTGAGTTAGCTGTCAATTTGTTATTTGTTTCCATAGGAATCAAAGATGGTTTGCAGGCAAGCATTCCACAATCTTCTAGCATAGATAATGTGTAATGTCGTTGACATATGAAAATGCCTTCTTTTGATCTAGATAGCTCCAGGCCTAGGAAAATTTTTAGATCTCCCAAGTTTTTCAGTTTGAAATGCTTTTTCAGAATTGTCTTAGCTCTGGAGATGATTTCTTGACTTGGGCTAGCTAGAATAATGTCATCAACATAAACTAAAATTGCTATGAGATTATCTCATTTTCCTTTAGTAAACAATGAGTAATCATACTTGGATTGTTTGAATCCATTTCTGAGTAAGGTATTACTGAAAGCATTGAACCAAGTTCTTGAAGCTTGCTTTAGTCCATATATAGATCTATTCAACTTGCAAACCAATGGTGCATTGGGTCCCTTGGTGACACTGTGTTTGTAGCCTTGTGGAATGTTCATGAATATTTCTTCTGAAAGAGTGTCATTGAGGAAGGCATTGTTGACATCTAGTTGGTGCCACTGATTTAGAACTTCTTCTAGATCCTTCTGCATACAAAAGATTGCTTGGCAGACTCATGTATGTCAGCATCTCTCGGCCTAACATTTGTTTTGCTGTAAATAAATTAAGTCAATTCATGAGTCAACCTCGCATGCCTCATCTACAAGATGCTCACTACATACTTCGTTACCTTAAGGCCACTCCTGGTCAAGGAATTTTCTTTTCTTCACAATCCAAATTCAACTTGAGTGCTTATGTAGACGCAGATTGGGGCAGCTGCATGGACAGTAGAAGATCAACTACGAGTTATTGCATTTTCATGGGTGATTCTCTTCTCACCTAGAAATCTAAGAGATAACTTACCGTTTCTAGATCTTCAGCTGAAGCTGAATATAGAGCTATTGCCTCCATCACTTCTGAATTATTATGGCTTCGACAACTTCTTTGTTTCTTTCATCCTCCTCCTCCTCCAATGGTTATGGTTTTATGTGACAATATCTCAGCCATTTACTTATCTACCAATCTTATTTCTCACCAACGATCCAAACACATAGACATAGATGTTCATTTTGTTCGTGAGCATGTTGCCTCAGGTTTTATCAGGTTTATTCATGTCAAAACCACTCAGCAAATTGCAAATATATTCACTAAGGCTCTTCCCCGTCCGCAATTTGAAGATATCACTTGCAAGTTGACTCTCCAAAATATATTTCGTCCAACTTGAGGGGGGCTGTTACAATATATCTCTCATTTCAGTTAATTAGTTATACTTTTCTGTTATTTAGCTAATTAGCTGTTATTTTGTTTTTACTAGTTTTTACTTATCATTGTATAAATACTTTGTTCTCATTCTCATAATGCACAGAAGAGTATTTCACATGTTTCTTCATTTTTTTCTCTTGTTTTTTTCTCCTTGCTTCTCTGTTTCTTTATGTTGCAGTAATTGTGATAGTTACTCAATAGTTTGATATAATTATTTTTATTACTGGATATCTATGTAGGACATCTTTGTAGTAGGAACTAGTACTGCTTCAGCCACAATTATTTGGACAATGTCTGAGCTGATTAGAAATCCAAAAGCAATGAAAAGAGCACAAGAAGAAATTAGAGGAGTTGTTAAGGGAAAAGAGATGGTAGAAGAGATTGACCTTTCGAGACTCTTGTACCTCAAGTCATTTGTGAAGGAGGACCTGAGACTCCATCCACCAGTGCCATTACTTATGCCAAGAGAGACTACAGAGAGTTGCACAATCAAAGGGTTTGAAATCCCAACCAAAACAACAAGGGTTCTTGTTAATGCAAAATCAATACACCATCTTTTTGGCTGAAAGCTACTCCTGTGTCCAAGAGTAGTGCTTTTCTTGTTTCTTTTCTAAAATTGGACCATGTATTGCCTTTTAAGAAATGAATAAAGAAAATTAATGCTTTTAATACATTCTCTTAACATAATGTTTTGAATACACCATTTATTCATTATAGATTAAAATTTATCAGAAATTTTATGAGTCTTATTTAACGAGTCTCACCACTTAGACTTTGTTGGACTTGAGCTTCACCTTGACCTTAATCAAATTTAAAAAAAATTGGAGTTTCTTCTATTTAATTGTGATAGACTTTTTTTTTTTTTTTTGTAAAACTGGACTCTTGATCTATGTAAAAATTTAGCGCGAAGTCTGTTTATATATGATATTTTGATTTAAATAAAAAATAATAAACGTAATTATAAAAATAATGGATGGTATAGACCCCTGCAACTATTATTCCACTTCAGGTAATCCATATCCGTGATATGAGTCTTAAAGGCAGCATCCGATAAAAAAACAAAGTATGCAGCAAGTATTTTATTCATGTCGTACAACAGTCAACACGATTACATATGATAAATAAAAGGAAAATGTTTCATAGAACGTCATGTTATAAGACATCTAGATAAAGAAAAAAAGAGAAAAATATAAATATGTATTATTTTTTAGCGTGGAACTTTTAATATAAAACACGTTAAAATTATATTGATGATTTTTTAATGTTATCTTTTTTTCTTTTACATAAAAAGAAGGTTTTTTTTTTAAAAAAAATTAATCATTACTTTAATGATATTATGCAGCATTTTCCATTAAGCAGAGTAGTTGTCTTTGAATTGAATTGTAACTTTTGGCAAGTGGTTGAACTTTTGCCCTTTGACTTTTTATTATGCGCATAAATTTCAGCTCTTGCATGAGTTAGTGGTTGGACTTTTGCCCTTTGACTTTTTATTGTTCTAGTCATTGTTTATGCATCTTTCTGTTGATGTGGTTTCGGCATTTTTTCTATTGTACTCTCCTTTAATTTAATATGCATTTGTATTGTTTTTAATTACTAAATTTGAAATGTTGTGAACACTTAGCTTGTCGGGGCTAGCTATTAGCAACATAAAAAATTAGTTACAAATTAAGAGAAATATTAACAAGATTTTCTCCCTTTTCAACACTTTTTTTTGTGATTGATAATTTTTTTAAAATTACTAATTTTAGTGGATCTCATATTTAAATCATGAGAGAATTGTTAAATTAAATAATAAGAGTAACACCCACCAAAACAACAAAATTAGTAATTTAACAAATTTGAACCAATCACAACAAAAATAATGAAAAGAGAGTGAGTATCACTAATATTTCTCATGAATTAGTTATATCTTAAGAAACTTGTTGTTTTCATCAGCTATCTAAACCTTATTGTACTTAAATATAATAGCCTTTATCTATTATATTCAATTTTTTTTCTTTCAATCCTCTTTTCTGAGCCATGTTTAATCTGTTAACAAGAATAAATCAAGATAAATAACTGTGTTAATCTAAGATTGCACTGTGTTTTAAAACTATCTCTTTTTTAAAAATATATTTGCATAAATGTTTGAATTAAAGTTAAAATTATTCAAAAATATTTTTTATTTTTATTTTGAAAGCAATAACTAATTTATTCCTTCTTCATTTATATTACACATTGGAGATTACAAAAAAAAAAATAGTTTAAATCAAACATGAGTATCATTTGACAAATGTGACAGTTGCTTTAACAAAATTCTACATTAAACAATTGAAGCGATGCTTTGACTTTCTCCTTACATGCTTTTCTTTTTATTGATAAGCAGAATATTATATATATATATATATATATATATATATATATATATATATATATATATATATATATATATATATATATATATAAATTATAAATTATATGAGTGTAACTTTAATAATTATTATATCATTTTTAAAGCTTGATATATAATATGTTTTTTTTATTAATTTGACCTTTGAATTATATTTATATATTATTGAGTTTGTGTGTGTCAAATTTTGTCAAAATTCAACAATAAAAGTAATCATATAATCTATATTTTAATATATTTTAAAATATTTATATTATTACATATGGTCTTGGATAAATATAAAATTTTGCATATATAATTTATGTGATAAAAACTTTCAATCCAACCGTAAAATGTAAGAAAATATTATTCAGTTGAAAATTATATAATGATGTACTTGTCAAATATAACATATACAGAGAGGCTATATCGTGTTAGAATGAAAATGATTAATTTGAAGAATTGTCAAACAAAAAAATCAATTATCTTAAATATTTAATTTAAGTAAAGATCATCACTACTATTATCGCCGCAACCACTAACACTCTGATTGTTGTTATAACCACCGTCGTTGCTACCAGCAGTAGTGGCGACGATGACAACAACGATGATCATGTTAGTAACGACAATAGTGGTCATGACAACTATCACAATGTTGTTGGTGGTAACGACAGTAAGGAGGACAATAATCATCTTGATGGTAACAATGATTAATAATTATGATAGTGGTTGAGATAACAATTGTGATGAAAATAGATATAATAATAATGGTAGTATGATATATTTGAGATATTTTAAGATGTCATAAACTAATCTTTAAGATATTAGATTTTTTGTTTGGTAAATCTTATAAAAAATTTATAGTTAGATAAATTTTTAAGTTAAATTTAAAATATTTTAATCTTAATTTTTTATTTTAATATAACAGTTGAAATTAATCATTCTTATTTTCATATAAAATAATCATTCTCATATAATATACGAGATTTATATATATTTGATAAAAACAACATGAGTGCCATGATACAAACAATTATCACCCAGTGCACAAAATGATGATCACTGAGCAAACATCCATAAGAAGATACCCCTCACCCTTAAGAAACCACTACTTCACCAAACCTCCCTAGCCTTCAGAATCTTGATATATACCATCAAGATGGCATATAATTAAGAAGATACAAGACTTTACAAAGATCTTACATCACTTTAATACCTATCCCTTTACACCTTACAATCAACCCTCGTAAACGAATCTGAAATATACAAATATCATCACCGCCCACACATGCTTGTTTTGACAAAGTTTTTATTAATGTGAAAAGCATTGAGAAATATAATTCAATTGCCCTTTTTATGTTTTTCTATGTACTGTTCACTATTAAATTCACATTTTCCTGACATCTTGATAAACTATAAAAAAAATCTTAGAGCCCAAAGAAAGAGATTCCGTTCCTAGCTAGAAACATACCTAGAATTAGAATACAGGTTTTCATGCTACATAAATAAATAAGTATTCCATGTAGGGGTGCATGCATGCCTCACGAACGAGTTATATTGAATTATATATATAATTAGTTTTTAAAATTATAAATGTCAATTTAGTATGTAGATGATAAAATATTATTTAATCTACAAATTATTAAAGGTCGATTATTTTATTACAATTTTGAAAGTTAAAATAAACGTTACTAAATAATATCATGAACTAAATTTTTTTTTATAATTTTAAAAACTTAAATAATATTTATTATAATTATTTCAAAACTATTTTCTTAGAAGAAGAAAAATATTATTAAAATATAGAGTACAAGATGTACCCTTCAACATTCAACATAGTTACAAGCCGACAGAGTTGCTGTCACACAGTAGCCGCCGCCCGCCAGCCACACAATTGCATTTACCAAAACAAGAAGATCATGCAGCCGAGATTTCCAATACTAGCTTCTGCTTGATTTGCCGACTAATAACATTTCTACAGTAGTTAGTCTTCACCTTCATATTATGTATATAATACCAAGTGTTGCTATGAATTTCATTCAAGCGTGTTTGGGTAATAGCAAAATACCTATACAGTAGCAATGATCTCTTTCACAGTCTTTGTTTTCCTTACACTCTTGTTCACTTTGTCATTGGTTAAACAGCTGAGAAAGCCTACTGCAGAAAAGAGAAGACTACTACCTCCAGGACCAAGGAAACTACCCTTCATTGGCAACCTCCACCAGCTTGGTACGTTGCCACATCAATCCCTTCAATACCTTTCAAATAAGCATGGACCTCTCATGTTCTTGCAGCTGGGTTCAATACCCACCTTGGTAGTTTCCTCTGCTGAGATGGCCAGAGAGATTTTCAAAAACCATGACTCAGTTTTCTCTGGCAGGCCTTCGCTATACGCTGCAAACCGTTTAGGATACGGTTCAACCGTGAGTTTTGCACCGTACGGTGAGTACTGGAGGGAAATGAGGAAGATCATGATCTTGGAGCTGCTGAGTCCGAAAAGGGTTCAATCGTTTGAAGCTGTGAGGTTTGAAGAAGTCAAACTTCTGCTTCAGACCATAGCTCTTTCTCATGGTCCTGTTAACTTGAGTGAACTTACCCTTTCGTTGACCAACAACATTGTGTGTCGTATTGCTCTTGGTAAAAGGAACAGGAGCGGGGCAGATGATGCAAATAAGGTTTCTGAAATGCTTAAAGAGACACAGGCGATGCTGGGAGGATTCTTTCCCGTTGACTTTTTTCCACGGTTGGGGTGGCTCAACAAGTTTAGTGGCCTTGAAAATAGGCTTGAGAAGATTTTCAGAGAAATGGATAACTTTTATGACCAAGTGATTAAGGAGCATATTGCTGATAACTCTTCTGAGAGGTCAGGAGCAGAACATGAAGATGTAGTCGATGTGCTTCTTCGAGTTCAGAAGGATCCAAATCAAGCAATTGCCATCACTGATGACCAAATCAAGGGTGTACTCGTGGTATCATCTTTATTCTTTAACTCTAACTATGAATTACTAAGTCATACTTTTTTTCAGTAGTCGTAGGTATCTCTATATAATAGGCAGGTAATCCTAGAGGGCTAGAGGCACCTATAAGAGCACTAATATTCAACAACAAAAAACACTATAACCAGTAACACCACTTTAGGAAAGAAAGTGCAAAAGGAAAGAGAAGAAAACTTGAAAAAAGAGAGTGAGATAATTTTTTAGGTTATTTGGTAGAAAAGAAAATAAGTAAATTTAAAAGATAATTTTTTTTCATTTATCATGCTTAATTGTATAGAAAAAAATGTGTATAAAATTAAATAAATATCTCTAATAAAAAAATACGTATAAGTAATTTAGTAATAAAAAAATGGTACGTGAATATGTCCAATTTAGACTATGCTTAAAAATGAGAGAAAGAAATAAAAGTATACATATGATATGTGATATGATATGGTAGAAAAATAAATAGAAAAACTTGTGTTAATGAAATATTTGAAATAAAAAATTGTATACTATAATTACTCTTTAGTATTTTTACTGTACAGAACAATTTTTTTCTTTTAGACTAAGAATAATGATATCCGGATATTCATATATCATAAATGCATATTTGATATTTTTTTTTCTTTCTCTCTGCGCATGTTTATGGTGTGACCAAAGATCTTTATCACTCTCCTTAGTCTAAAATGGATGGATAAGAAAGTGTCGAGTCTTACTTTATTTTTCTTGCTTCCTTCCTTCATGGAAAATAATTCCATCCAATGGATTTGATTTTTCTATCCTTCCATGGTTCCAAGTAGAGCATAAATATGGATATTATTTTTTATCAAGCCAAATATAAAAGATATTATAGATGGGGTAAAAGATACCCAATGTTGAAAAGGAGAATATCAGAGGAAGTATTTAAGAGAAATTAAGGAAAAAAGAAGATTAGTTTTTATTATTTGAGAAACATTTTTATTTTGACTTCTTTAGGTTCATTTTTTTATTTCACTTACAAATGACAATATCTTCCTCTTTTATAGACTTCAAGAGAGAGTTTTTAGATATATCACATATTTTATAAGAGAATTCTATATACTTCTTCTAATTACTTAATTCTACATATTACTTTAACTAAATATTATTTTTATTTATTTTTACACTTTTTTAAAAATTTCTTTAAAATAATATCACAAACTTAATAGGCCTAACACTTAATTAATGGGCTAAATAAGTTTATATTATCCAACAGCTGTTGTTTACATGAGAAAAACCTACTATAAGGCTCTTCCTTACCACCCAATACAGAGCAACATATAAGAGTTCTATCCAAAAATAAAACTCACTATCAGGTCCCTACCTAAACTGCTGGTATCGGCTATGAAAAACAACACCAACAGCCATCTTCCAGTTAGACCACGAAGAAAGCAGCACGTTGTTTCTTTGTAACCACACAGACCAAAGTGCTGCCACATCCACACTGTCATCCAAATTGGAATCTTACTAATAATCTCCATTCATATCAAGATCTGTAAATAGAAAATCTAGGAAATATATTTAAAAAAACAAAAAAATATTTTTTTAATTTTTTTTTCATTGATTCCATTTTGAATCGATTTGTCAATAACAAAAAGATTGCTCGTAATCTGTGTAAACTTTCCTAGTTTTGTTTCCATTTATGAACCAACAATGCTGCCAAAAGTGTTGCGGAAACAAAACTAGACAACGTCCCCATGAATAGTACCGAAGCCAAATACCTTGAGTCTCCTGTTCTTTTTGACATAACATACACATGGCATACACCAACGACTTGTCACTTTCACTTGCTTTGTCCATGCACTTTTTTGAACAATTCGAATTAATTACTTGTCACTTTCAGTTGGTTTGTCCATACACTAACATTTTGCCAGAACAATTTTTATGCAATAGAAGGATTACTCTCGTTACTCGTAATTATTTTGAGATAAATGGTTTTTTTTTTTTACTGGATATTTTTGTGTAGGACATCTTTGTAGCGGGAACTGACACTGCTTCGGCCACGATAATATGGATAATGTCTGAGCTTATTAGGAATCCAAAGGCAATGAAAAGAGCACAAGAAGAGGTAAGAGATCTTGTCACAGGAAAAGAGATGGTAGAAGAAATTGATCTCTCAAAGCTCTTGTACATCAAGTCAGTTGTTAAAGAGGTATTAAGACTCCATCCCCCTGCGCCATTACTTGTTCCAAGAGAGATTACAGAGAATTGCACGATCAAAGGGTTTGAAATCCCAGCCAAAACAAGGGTTCTTGTTAATGCAAAATCAATAGCAATGGATCCATGTTGTTGGGAGAATCCAAATGAGTTCTTACCTGAGAGGTTCCTAGTTAGTCCAATAGATTTTAAAGGACAACACTTTGAGATGTTGCCGTTTGGGGTTGGTCGAAGGGGTTGTCCTGGAGTGAACTTTGCCATGCCAGTTGTTGAGTTAGCACTTGCAAATCTTCTGTTTCGTTTTGACTGGGAACTGCCTCTTGGACTTGGAATACAAGACTTGGATATGGAAGAAGCAATTGGTATAACCATACACAAAAAAGCTCATCTTTGGCTGAAAGCCACTCCCTTTTGCGAGTAGTACTTTTTTCCATAATTAAAAATGGTCATGTTTATGTCATAGAAAATAATAAATATGATTTGGTTATTAAAAATTACAATAAAAATGCACTAATAATGTTTACATTTTTTCCATAATTCTTTAGTTTTTATCATTATTTTTTGTATTAAAATTTTAGATTAAAAGAAAGCACACCTTCTTCCAAGATCAATGAAGACCATTAACTTTAGTGAGAATTTATTATTATTTTTTGTCTCGTATAAACGAATCTCAATTATATATTTTCTATTTAATGAAATTATTTTTAAAATACATTTTATTTAATAAGGTTAATTTTTTTCTTATAATTGATATGAAGTTTCAATAAAAGATAATTTAAAAAAATATATCTTTTACTTCCTCTGTTTCTTTTTAAGTGTCTGATTTTTAAAAAATAATATTTTTATTTATTTGTTATTTGTAAAATTAAATGTGACGTTAATTACTCTTTTATTAATTATATTCTTATTTATTTTTTAATATTTAATTATTTTATACATACATACATTTATCGTGAAGTGAAAAAAAACAAATTAAAAGAAAAATTTTCATGACTAATTTTATTAGAACCACTAAAATTTATTATATTTCTTGATTTCTATATAACAACCTTAAACACATAAAAAGAAATAAAAAATAATTAAAATAACACAAAAGTTAACTAATTTTCTTGATTAAATTGGCTTCACCGGTAAACTCCAGCACCATTAATTAGTCCAATTAATTGATTAATTGCACCGAACTAAATTGCTTTCAGTTGCCTAGCTTATCGAAGGAACCTCATAAAAAGTACAACAGCTATTCCCGTGAACATTACAAACAATTAAAGCATTCTCATCCATCCCAGCTCACAGATTATTTGGTCAGTAGTTTTACCTCGATGGCTTCATTGGGCAAACTTCCTTACCAGAGACTGAGAAATGAAGAAGAACTGGACGAAGAAGCACTAGAATTACAAAGAGAAGTGAAAAAAGCAAGGGCGTGGCTTAAGCTTAGGGCTCTAGCAGGTAGAAGAAGGCCAAGGCTTCGTGTTGCAGCCTTGAGGAGATTCCTTAGAAAAAGAACCAAGTTTCTCTCTAGATTCAGAGTCTCATGGCGCAAGGCGTTGAAGAAATTGAATAATGGCCAGAGTCATGTGAATGATCTCTTTGGAGGCAATTTTCTGTTAATGCAAGGCAATCTTACTCCTTTTGGATGTGGTAAGAAACCTTATTACATGGGTTATGGCCTTCAAGGATTATCGACAACGATCGCCTAATAAATTTTGCTTTCATGCATGCTATAAGAGGAATTATTATATTCCTATATATTACTCTTTTGTATAGTTATTTCTACTAAGATAAAAATAAAATAAAATTGAAATGATGATTGATGTCATAGATGGATATTATAAACATGTTTGTAAAAATAAAATGATGATATTTTTTTCCTTACGAGAGAGGGGTTCCAAAGGGGTTTATTTTTCATCCTTTTGTCGCCTGTTTTTGCACCCTTAACTATACATAGGGAACCACAATAGAAAAAAAAAAAGCACTTTAATATTCATCTAACACAACAATGCATATATAATTTTAATTTTAATAACTAACTTTTAACTTAGATGCATGTCGTGTGTATGTATTAATTGTATGTATTTGAGCAGTTACTTTTCATAATTGAATAACACCACACAATAGAAACTATTTATTTATAACATACGGTTATTTATTATTTCCCTAAAAAGTAAAAATATTTTATAAGAGATCAATCATATTACGCTCTTTCCTTACTCTGTAATTTGTTTGTGTGTAACAGAAGAAAATGGAAAAGAGAAAAATAGGATATAAATATCAAATTTCTACTTACTATTTGAACCTAGAATCCTAGAATCATTCATGTTGCGAACAATAACAACAATAGGATTTAAACCTAGAATCCTGTATAAAATATCCACACTTTTTACCAATTAACAGACTCTAGAGGGTGGTTTTCTCTGGAACTCACTTGTTTTCACTTTTGATTAAGTATAAAAAAAATTCAAAATTCTATATTTATATTTAAGCTAAATTGCAATGCTCCTGTTTTGGGAAAGTATTTGGGTTTGCGTAATATGCCTGGTATTAATTCGTCTTAATCATTAAGCAAATGCTTCAACAATTGAGAAATTGTTTATCATATAGAAAATGCCATATGAAGATAGATCAAGGCACCAAACGTTGCCTACTCGACTGGGTTACGAAAGAAGAAGAATGCCTCCTGGCCATTACAAGTCTTCCCGAGCTTCGCTCCCGAACACCAAAACTTCCCAATGGAGGTTTTTTGAGGAAGAAACCTGTCCAATTAACCAACCAAAATGCATAAACCTAATCGTTTTTGTCCATATAACTAGTTTTAGCAAATTTTAATAACAAAATGTTGTGTTTAAGTTTTTTCAACAAAAATTAATTTAAAAAAACTAAAAATTATGTGGGTTATGGGGATGTGTTCACCTTAAGTTAACATTTGCATTCAAGTATTATTTATTGACTTGGGACAACTGTTATGAGAAACTAGACAAGAAATAAACTTTATCAAAATTATAAGTCGGACTAAATAATAGACTTAAAGAATATTTAAGCATGTGATAACATCGTGCTTCTAGGAAAATGGATTCCAACAGATTTTCCTCCAATGATGTTTATATATAGAGTTCTCTTCTCATAAGTAAGCAACTCTCGAAGCACATATATTTACTTAATACTTTTTTACTTCATTGTTGGAGTCCTTATATATGAAAATCACCTCCATGTGAAATCTCTCTAACCACTAATGCGCCACCGTAGTACATACCATCGTGCTATTAATCCTTCCTCTGATCTCCCGATCTCGCATCACAACAACGTACGTGTAAATTGTTACATGCACTCAACTTGCCAATCTAGAAAGGAAAATATGCTCGGTGACACGAATTACTATATATAATTACTTGTCCATGATTTCTGCTCATTATAAATCACTCGCTTATATTCTTTAATTAACATTTGAACCAAATGAATTAAAACAATTGTTTCGTCAAATTTTACGTGCAGAAATACTTCGTACCATTTAGCATTGCTAATCCAGAAATGTCACTCACTCTCTGCTAGACAGTTAGCCTTTTATGTACGTAAGGCAATAATAAAATGTTTTGTAATGTTAGGTATTAAAAATGCACAAAAATAAAAAATTACAAGAACTAAAAATAGAAAAGAACTAAATTGCAAAGACTTAACATTTTATTATATTATATAGCTGTTGGCCTAATTTAAACCGAAATTAAGCCATACAGCTGAATGAGATCAGCAATCATGCATCTGCAAAGAAATGATACTTTTGGATGTTGTTGACTATCAACCGAATTGCTGAAATTGTGGTTGCTATTGTGAGCAGAAAAGAAAAAACGATGTTGAACCAGTGCCACGCCTTCTTCTCTATTCTAGCTGTTCTTCCCTTAACCTAACATTGAAGCAAAATTAAGTCAAATAATATAATAATGATATATGTGTCCAAATTTGACAAACTCTAATTGGGTTAATTATTTCGTCATTAAAGCTTCGTTTTCTGTAGTGTAATTATAAAATAACCTTGATGAAGACCATGCTGGGGAACATGAAGGTCAGAGGAACGAGTGAAAATGAGCCAAGAAAGTTTACAAAGTCACCCATAAAAGGAAATGCTGCAGCAACGAATGTGTTCCCTGTAAAGAAAAGCGCACGTAGGAGAAATAAGCGTTTCAAGTTCTCCCCTGAATGCATGGCCTTGTCAATTTCTAGGAACTTAGTGTCCAATGCCTCATGAATTGGTGCTACAAACATCTGCAATTTTAAGAGAAAAACAAAAGGACACCCTTCAATTTGTTATATATTTTATTTTTCCTTATCAATTAGTAACATCTAAAACTGCATATTCTTTTACTGAATATTCAAATGTAACATCATTAACTACGATGACATAATGCACCTATATATGCTAACATATCTTACATGTTGGGTGACTATGGACTGCAAAAAGACGATGGCATTAATGAGGACGTCAATCCATTTGGGACCACTTAAGTTTTCAGGAAGGTATGCGGACACCATTGATCCATAAGCCCAATATCCCATTACGGTAACACCATAATAGAACAGAACTCCCACTGTATATTGTAAATACAGGGCCTTCCTCATGTTCTTCATTGCTGGCTTACGTAGAGTGGACTACATTCACATTGCAAACGACTACTTTACTCATTATCAAATTATATATAATAACAAAATTCTATACATGTATTCGGATTAAGAAAACAAAATTAAAAGTATTTATGATGTTAAAGACAAAAAATACTTAATATTTATTTTAAAATATTCAAGATAATATATATATTCCAAACCAAAATATTAGCTCAGCCCAAATTTGGAAATGTTAAATGTACGGAAGTCAACACTAACAATAGAAAAAATTATTCTATGCCCTATAAAAATAGTGTAATAATTATATATATATATATATATATATATATATATATATATATATATATATATTTTGCCAATAAAAAAATGTAAGTCAACTGACAATAGAAAAAATTATTCTATGCCTTCAATTTAGTCAAGTAAATTTGTGTTTTTTTTTTATGTTTGATCTTGGTAAGGTTTTTTTGTCATTTTAATCTTTATAAGTTTATATTTTTTTAATTTTAATTTCTAAAACACAAACTTATAAAGATTAAAAGTGAAAAAAAAATATTTGAATGAATAAAATTAAAAGGAATTTTCTATTTATGTAACGTTCCACGGGTTAAATGACATTAATTATCCATTTTTGACAAACTTGGCTACTTAATTTATTATGTTTTCTTGAGAGAAAAAAACAATAATTTTTCTTCCCTATTTATGTAAGAGGCATTGAGGCCACTGCCAACGCAATTAATTTGTGTAAGAAAAAGAAGAATAGAAATATAACCTGTATCTCGGGGAGCAAGCCGCTGGTATTGCAAACAATGATGGCGGAAATTGCACCAAAAGCATTGAACACTTTGTTCATGACTTCACTTTCGCCAATATCGTAATCCCTATTCGAATTTGATCTCCCTTCCAACCACAATATATAATTTAACGCTAGTTATTATTATGATTTGAGGACAAGTTTGGTGAGAACTAATGTAGTAGTATTTTGAAAGCAGATGCTTAATTACCATCTTTGATTAAAACAATAAGAAGAAATATAATATATGTAAAAGTGACCACCGCAGAAGCTCCCAACCAATTTTTCATCGCAGATATTGTTGGGAAAAAGAATGAATAAAAAAAGTAAGCAGCTCCTGTGATGACTATGTAGTATTGGAGCCTCAAGGGAGAATCACTAAATTCTGAGTTTATTGCCTGCAATAAATAACCACTTTCTCTCTAATAAACTCAACACAAGTTGATACATAGAGTTTAATTTTCAATTTACATATTGTTACACACGGCCAATTAATTAAAAAAACACTGTAAATATGATTTTTAAGTAATTGTTATAAACATGAACCAAGTTGATTATGTTTGATAAAACTAGTTAATAAGCCAATTAAAAAAACTTAAAACTAATAAGCTAAATAATTTTATCTTATACATTGTGTTTTGGTTTTGATGATAAAAACAAAAACAAAAAATTAAAGTAAAGTAAAATATAAAAGATGTGAATCTCACCTAATATTTACAAAAAATTTCTCCTATTTCTCCTCCTTTCCTAAACCAAGTGCAACGACCTTTCATTATTTGTCTGTTCTAAATAAACTATTTATAATATAAATTAAACTTTACCTTAAGTGCCTTGCCTCCCAGGAGGATCAAGCCCATATTTCCAAGAAGAAGGGTCAAAAACTGGAAAACCCATGTGAGTTGGTACATACCCTTGCCTTGTGAAATTAAGGAATGCTTCAGTTAATAGCCTCCTTCAGTTAAAATGTAATTAAAAAGTTATAATGTCACGCAAAGGAAAGTATCATGCAAAGAATTAAAAATTCACCGTAAACATATCCCATGAGATCTCTGTATCTAATGAATCTGCGGTCATCGATGAAGTGAAATGCTGCCAAGAGCCAGTTTGCATAGGCAGTGTAGAATCCCACAACAATAAGGCATATGATACCCCATGTCCAACCCAGTGGCCACATGACCAAATTAGAAAAACTTAATATCCACCCGCAATTGAAGCTTGTCACCAGCATCAACCCCACTTGATGCCATGAATCTGCAAATTTTAATCAATTTCATCATGAAAAGGAGAATCTCTCAAAGTCAAGTGGACGAATCATTTTTTATTTTTTTTTACAATGACGGGGACAGAATCTCAAATTTAAATTTTTATGCATCTACTCCAAATCTTTCATCACTAGGGCGATCTTAATGGGTTAGTAGACGAATCATATATGTAGAGACTAGACAGTTTGATAAATTTAAACACCCCCAAAGAATGGTCAAAACAGAATTTAGCATAGTATATATAGATGAAGTATTGGTGTATTACCGCGGTCAGTGGTATGAGCAGAAGCGCGACCATAACCATCATTTTGGGTGCCCTTTTCTTGACCTTGTTCGAGGTTCATAGTGAGAGACTTGCCCTTGCTCCCTCTCCCTTCTACATGCATGACGAATCCTAGATGTCTGAAAAAGAAAAAGTGTTTGCACTTTTACGGTGTGTTTGGTACCGCAGAAAAGGAAACGAGGGAGAAGAGAACAAAACTAGGATGAGTTTGGGATCATTAAGTAGTTTTGGTAAAGTAAAAAATAAAAAAAAAGAAATATTAGAAAAGAATGATGGGATATGCATAAAAAAAATTCACGCAAGGAAATACGGAATTGCGTCAAAATGCTGCTAGCATATGGCCATGTGCCATAATGGATTTTTTTAACTTTAAAAAGTAATTCTAAAAAAAGTTATTTTAAAAAACAGATGGGATTAGTTCGTAAAAAAAGCAGAACTGCTTTTTTAAAAAAATAAAAATAAAACACTTTAATAAACATATCAAGAAAGCAAAAAATTATTACCTTTTCGATTATTCTTTTTAATCTAAAGAAAGTAAATTTTGACACATTTTTTCATGCACATGATAAGGGTATTCTAGACAATTGATTTTTAGTTAATTTATTTTTGTTTATTTTATATATCATATCAATTAATGAGTTATTTAATACAAAGTGACTTTTAAATGCAAATTTTTTGTTATTTATTGTGGGAAGGATAATAAATTTTAATGACATCTTTAATGAGTACTTGAATTCATGTGTTTATTAATTTTTTATTACTAGAAATTGAGGACAATATTAAAGGTTTATAAAATTCACATATCATGTTGAATCAATTAAGTTGGACTACTTTGATTATTAATTGATTATTATACATTCATTTATTATATTTATAAATATTACTTTTTTAAAATAAGATTATTTTTATTTGTTTTATAAATCATAAAGTATTAATTAGTAAGTTATTTAATACAAAGTGAATTTTTAACCAAGAGTTGTTGACAGAGCTGATTCAACATTTGAGTCTCTTGATCAAGATTTGGGGGTTGATTCCTGACTTGAATATGGAATTGCAATCGGAAATATTACTTTACCTAAAATGAGCTAACTTGATTGAAGGGGATTAATTGGAAGCCAAATAAAAAAACCTCATATACCTCCTTTTGTCCCAAAATAGATTGTTTTACACATATTAAAAAAATTAAAATAAATAAAAGGAAGTAGTAATTATACAAAACTAACTAGATGAAAATGAATAATATTAATATTAAATTTAAAAACTAAAATGATATTTATTAGAAATATTGATGAAAAACAAAAATTAATATTATATTGAAAAGATGAATGAGATACTTATGATTATGTCTCCAACTTTAATATAATATGAGTAAAAATAAATATTTTATTATATAAAACATTTTATTAAAAAATTACAAATATATAATACTTATGATACATTACATATCCTTAAAAAGTATACATTTTATATCTTTAAAGTATATATTGTAAATTAACCTTTTCATAAAGGTGGATCAATACAATTTATATTACTATCCCTTATACCATTAATTGTTATGTGTTTTTAATAATAATAATAATAAATTCTCTATAAAGATATTAATACTATACGTCACTTATAATAGTAAAAATAATTTCCTTGTGATTAAAGATTATTTTGATAATAAATAAGTTGGTTATTTGTTTAATTATTTCGTAATAATAATTCTTATATGAATTAATTTATATTTTACTTAAAATATTTTTATTTAACAATTTCATTTGAATATTTTTTTTTTGTTAAATTTGCAATTACATGTAATTAACAATATCTCCCATGTTTAGCTCCATCTTATTTGAATGTAAAGTGCAAAAAAAATGGTACAAGTCAAGGATGTAGTACTAGAGGAAAAACATAAAAAGTTTGTAACAGGAATTTAATTTTCTGAAGGCTCAAAAATTAACTTTTGTGAAAATCTTGAAAGGTTTGATAATGTTTTTAAAGGTCAAAATAAGAAAAAATTTAGCAAAAAAAATACCTGATGAATTTGATGAAGAGTGATAGTCATGTTTAAAACAATTGATAAATGTAATTTTCACTATAAATTCAAAAGGGCTTAAACAATTATTTTATTTTATTTTATACTTCCTCTATGATATGAAAAAATATTTTTTATATAATCAATTAGAATTTTTTCAGCTTAATATTTTTAAAATAAAACAAAAGTAGTATTATATATATGTGTATCATATATTAATTCGATTAAGAAATTATAATTATTTAGCTGAGAAATATATATTTCACTCGATTAAAGATAGTCAATTTAAATAATTAAATATTTCTAAGAATATAAAAAATCTAAAGAATGATTTCTGTAACTTTCATCGATGATATTTAATTAATTTTTTTTGAAAAAAACATAAATCATAATTTGAATAGTTATTTTTTTAAAATTCATAATTTGAATAATTATTATAATCTATGTTTGACATAAAAATAGATAATCTAATATTATATATTTAGTTATATTTTAAATATCTTATCATACATTAAGATTAAATAGTGAAATGAAATTTTGTAATTTTATTATACTTTAACAGAATGTTAAAACTAATATTGTTAGATCAATTAAAAAAATTATGAAAATTATTTAAAGTGTGTCTTAATAAATTATAGCAATTAATGTCAATCGATATTACTTGATAAAAACAGGTGTCACTATCCAATAAAAAAAATTCATGCCCATTTAGTTTTAAAACGGTTTAAATTGGTTCCTACTGTCACTATTTTGTGACCTCCATTAACGGGCTTAATGAAAAGTGTTGATTTGCCATCAAATGGCATTTTTGACTTCCTACATGACAATGACTTTGAAATGATATCGTTTCAAAGTTTTATGGCTCAAAAATTTAGAAAGCTCAACTAAAAACGTTCAAATTGGTCCCTCATATTTTACAGAAGGTTCTAATTGGTCCCCAACCTTTTTAATAGGTTCAAATTAGTCTCTCATTGTTTTTCTTATTGAGTGAAAAACACAAAATTGGGTTCACATATTCCACTCAAAAAATGTTCAAAGTAATTTTATATTTGTAAAATGTTCAAAATGGTCCTTCTCCTAGGCAAATTAAAAACATCAATTAATTATACAGAACTATATTAATCCCTTACATCAACAAAAGATAATAAGAATGAATTTGAATCATATTTTAGTGCAGATTCAACGTCCATCTTCTTTCTCTCAAAATAGACATGTCTTTTTTTTTTTTTTTTATCAACAATCTCCTCAAAATACAGATGAAAAAAAAAATCACAATTGGTGTTTCCAACCCTTTTCTAACATGAAAAATGATTCCTTAATTAGATTGGATTCCATATCTATTTTCAACAAAATATTCAAAACTCAAACAACTTATACCATGAAATGTTTGCGACCCCGAAACCTCCTCCCTATGTTGTTTATTGTTCCAGTGCTTCTAGAAACCACAAAATCTCTACAGTCGCAATGAGGCACCCAATTGCACCACTCATGGACGTAGCTTGCGAACTCATGCCTCTCGAAGAAATCATCTTAGACCTACACGCAAACGCACTTGATTCCATGGCTCTCTAATTTCAGAATTAGGGTAGAACCACAAAAACTTCAGGACCCTGATTTTTCAATATGTTGAAGAAGAATTCCCCTTGTAACCCAATTAACCCCAACGGTCCAATACCAACCAACCTCCAAGGTTATTTTTAAGAAAAAAAGAAATTAAAAATACCAACTTTTAAAAAAATTACACATTAAATGCCAATGTGTGACACTAATCTAACATTTTCTATTACCACTATCACGTCATCGTTTGCAATACGGTACCAAAATGAAAAAAAAATAAAAATAAATGACCATTGAGCCAATGATATAATAACTTTATTTATTGAGCTTTTTTATATTTTTAACTATTCAAGCTCATCCAATATATTTCATATTTATTATATTATACAACTGTTGGCCTAATTTAAACCGAAATTAAGCCATACAGCTGAATGAGATCAGCAATCATGCATCTGCAAAGAAATGATACTTTTGGATGTTGTTGACTATCAACCGAATTGCTGAAATTGTGGTTGCTATTGTGAGCAGAAAAGAAAAAACGATGTTGAACCAGTGCCACGCCTTCTTCTCTATTCTAGCTGTTCTTCCCTTAACCTAACATTGAAGCAAAATTAAGTCAAATAATATAATAATGATATATGTGTCCAAATTTGACAAACTCTAATTGGGTTAATTATTTCATCATTAAAGCTTCATTTTCTGTAGTGTAATTATAAAATAACCTTGATGAAGACCATGCTGGGGAACATGAAGGTCAGAGGAACGAGTGAAAATGAGCCAAGAAAGTTTACAAAGTCACCCATAAAAGGAAATGCTGCAGCAACGAATGTGTTCCCTGTAAAGAAAAACGCACGTAGGAGAAATAAGCGTTTCAAGTTCTCCCCTGAATGCATGGCCTTGTCAATTTCTAGGAATTTAGTGTCCAATGCCTCATGAATTGGTGCTACAAACATCTGCAATTGTTAAAAGAAAAACAAAAGGACACCCTTCAATTTGTTATATATATTTTTTCTCATCGTACTCAAAGTCAATATAATTAACCATCTAAAAACTGCATATTCTTTTAATGAAGACATAAAACACATGTAAAATATCTTACATACATGTTGGGAGACTATGGACTGCAAAAAGACGATGGCATTAATGAGGACATTAATCCATTTAGGACCACTCAAGTTTTCTGGAAGATATGCCGACACCATTGTTCCATAAGCCCAATATCCCATTACGGTAACGCCATAATAAAACAGAACTCCCACTGTATATTGTAAATACAGGGCCTTCCTCATGTTCTTCACCGCTGGCTTACGTAGAGTGGACTACATTCATATTGCAAAAGACAACTTCACATACTCAAATTATTTATAATATGTAGACATACAAATAACAAATCCGAATTTTCTATTCTATACATTTACTTGGATAGTGATTTTTTAGTATCTGTAGTGAGGTTTATAACAAATCACGTGTCTTATCCAATCAATCAATCGAGCTAGATATTATTGGATAGTGATTAAGAAAATAATAGTAAAACATTTTGTTACGTTAAAAACAAAACAAAACAAAAAATATCTTAATAATTGTTGTTCAAGCAATTTAAAATATTTTATCTAATGCATTTATTGGGCTTAAATTTAATCTGTATAATGATCTCTCAAACCCAAATATTATTAGGTCAGCCCAAATTCG
Organism: Glycine max; assembly: GCF_000004515.6. NCBI lineage: Eukaryota > Viridiplantae > Streptophyta > Magnoliopsida > Fabales > Fabaceae > Glycine > Glycine max. The sequence continues at coordinate 3,976,603 of NC_038241.2, forward strand.
TAAATGTTAAGGTACGGAAGTCAACGCTGATAACACAAATTAACGTATATAGCAATCCACTCATAAATAACAAATCACATTTTAACCGGAAATAAAATTATCACTCATATATAACTAAAAATAATTAATTTCATATTGATTAAAAAAATAGTTAATATTATTTAATTTTATTAATCTCAAATAAAAAATAAAATTACTTTTAAAATGATCTTCATGAAAACTTTATATCATTTATAAAAAATCATTAAAAATAAAAATAAAATTAAATAAAAAAATATTTTAAAAATAATAAATTTAAATATAATAATATTAGTTATATTTATTTCTATTTAAGTTCAACATATAAGATTATTTTTTTCATATATATATATAGTCCAGAGAGAGTATTATAATAAAATAGGATATGTAAATATTAATTCGTGTCTTTAGGGTATTGAATATGGAATTAAAAGAAAAAATATATTTTGACAGATACATAATATCTGTTCATAACTTGTTTACGTTGCCCAATGATTTTTAAAATAAATATTTTTTATTTTTAATTGTTTAAACAAATACTTAAGTCACTAGTTAACCACAGTCAATAGGATATTATTGTTCACGAGAAGCCTTAGTCCTGTGCTAAAACAATTAATTTGTTTAAGGAAAACAAAATTAGAGATATGACCTGAATCTCGGGGAGTAAGCCACTAGTGTTGGCAACGATGATCGCGGAGATGGCACCAAAAGCATTGAAAACCTTGCTCACTTCACTTCCACTTAAATCATAATCCCTATTCGACCTTGATTTTCCTTCCAACCACAAATAATAGTTGGGGCAAACAATTTAACCCTAGTTATTATGGTTTGAGGGCAATTTAATTGAAGAGAACAATATACTTAGAAAGCGAAAGCCTAATGCTTAATTACCATCTTTAACTAAAACAATTAGAAGTAATATAATATATGTGAAAGTGAGCACCGCTGAAGCTCCCAACCAATTTCTCATCGCAGATATTGTTGGAATGAAGAAGGAATACAAGAAATAAGCAGCTCCTGTGATGACTATGTAGTATTGGAGCCTCAAGGGAGAATCACTAAATTCTGAGTTTATTGCCTGCAGTAAATAAATAACCACTTTCTCTCAAATAAAACTCATTTAGTTGACGAATTTAATTTTTATGAATTGTCATTTTTATGAATTATTTTAAATATAATAATAACTTCTAAAATAATTATTACAATAATCTTAACAGTTTTTTTTTTCTCGATAATCCACTATCGGAATTGGACGATAGTGAAAATCTTTTACATCATTTGTCCACTCTTAATAAACTTAATTTATAGCATAAACTTTACCTTAAGTGCCTTGCCTCCGAGGAGGATGAAACCCATATTTCCAAGAAGAAGGGTCAAAAACTGGAAGACCCAGGTGAGGTGGTACATACTCTTGCCTTGTGAAATTAAGGAATACTTCAGTTAAAATTTAATTCAAAGTTTGGATATCATGCAAAGAATGAAAATTTCACCGTAAACATATCCCATGAGATCTCTGTATCTAATGAATCTACGGTCATCGATGAAATGAAATGCTGCCAAGAGCCAGTTTGCATAGGCAGTGTAGAATCCCACAACAATAAGGCATATGATACCCCATGTCCAACCCAGTGGCCACATGACCAAATTAGAAAAACTTAATATCCACCCGCAATTGAAGCTTGTCACCAGCATCAGCCCCACTTGTTGCCACGAATCTGCAGATGGTATTGATCAATTTCATCATGAAAAAAAAAAAAAAAACAAAATCTCAATTCTCAATTGGAAACCTGGTAATTGAAGACTTCCCTCGCAAAAAAAAGTAATAGTTCATGGCTGAATCATATAACAATAAGTAAATATTAATAAAGAGTTAAACAGAATTTAGCATAGTATAGATGGTGTATTAGTGAATTACCTTGGTCAATAGCATGAGCAGAAGCGAGACCATAATCATCATTTTGGGTACCCTTTTCTTGTTGACCTTGCTCGAGGTTCAAAGTGAGAGACTTGCCCTTGCTCGCTCTTCCTTCTACATCCATGGCGAATCCTAGATCTATGGGAAAGAACAAGTCTTTGCTCTTTAAATGATCATAGCGTGGGCTAAATTCTGTAGAAGTGGAATATTCAGATTCAAATAATTGGATAAATAAGACAATTGGTCAACTTGACAGTTGAAGGAAAGGAAATGATTGTATAATGCTAGCTATGAACAGATTTTTCTACAAATTTTATTTTATTTTGTCAAATCAGAGACCCATTCCTTTGAAAACAGGACGCACTGACCTAGACTGGACCTTTTATTTATTAAGATATGCATAAATTCTTACCAATACGAAAATAAATAACAAATTCAGAATAAAACAATATGAAAAAATTGGTGTTAAATAATGATAAAATCGCTTGTTACAAAGAAAGAAACTTTAATAATAAAATATATTTTTGTCAAGAGTCTAACTCAGTGATTAAATAAGATATATTAATTATTGTAAATCTCTACTTTTGAATTATACGAATAAAAAAAAGATATATTTTTATATTTAATAATAAAAACTTAAATTTATATTATAGAAATTAATTTATTTTTATATTAATATAATAAAAATATATTAAAATAAGCTACTTCTATAATATAAATATAATAAAAAAATATTATAATTTTTCTCTTAGGCTTTAATATGTTTTTCCTCTCTATAAAATAAATTAATTTTTATTTTGGTTCCTATAACATTTTTCTTTGTTTTATCATTTTCAAATTTAAAATCTTGTCAGGATTTTAGTCCTTGTATTTATTTTTCTTTACTATAAAATTTGAAATAACTATTTTTGGTACGTAACATTTATTTTGATGGAGATAAATAACATTAACTTAATTAATCTATTCTTTTTATATAGATGTCACATAAAGTCATACTGATATAGTATTACATATACTAAACCAGCAACGCACGTCTCAACAAACCAGCAACGATTCAGCAAAGATATCAACAGGACTCGTGGCATGCACCAACTCTATATTAAAACATTGGACCCTATCAAGCCCATTTTATCATTTGCATTATCGAAGCCCGTAAGCACAAAGCCCAAATAAAGATTTTGGATCAGTTTATTTAAATTTATTTATCGAAATAAGTATTTATTTTAATAAAATAAGTGGTTTTATGATGTTTAACATATTTATCTAAACTATTTCTACTTAAAAAAATATTTTTTTCACTTATTTTAAGAAATAAATCCCATATACTTCTTGAAATAACACTTATGTAAAATATACTTATTCAAAAATTATTTTTTAAGTTTAAACAAACTCATCATTTGTTTTTGGACATGTTTCTGCCGTGTGACATAATTAAGCGTCTAGTTTCACAAATTTTAAATGTGGTTGGTTGGGAACTCAGTGGGTGGAGTTTGAAAAAGTGAAAAGCAGAAAAAAATGAGACTCTAAATTTGAAAAATATAAACTAAGACATTAATGCGATTAAAAGGGAAGGTGAGTCTTTCTATCCAGCTCATATTAAGGAGTATCTTTGGAGTTCTGATACTTTAACGAGTGTAATTGGGTTTTATTGAGTTTGTTTTGATATGTTTATTTTTTTTATTAGTGGTTGTTTTGTTAATATATAATAGATTTAAATATTTCAAAAATAGGTTATTTTTAATTTATTATTTAAAATTGGTAAACGATGAGGTGAGAAACAAAATATCAAGTCTAATCATAACATATGAATTTCACATTATTTTGCTAAAACATATCAAGTCTAATCATAACATATCAAGTCTATTCTCTGCATTGTTCAAAGAGCAAAATCAGTTTGGTATTATTAGGAACGAATAGGGACACTTTGAAATTTGCTAAAACAGCCTTCATGTTTGGTTCCCCAGAGCCTGCTGAAGCTGAGGCTTGGAATTTATTGCATGCACTATCATGTGGCTAAAAGACCAGAACTTTCAAAATATGGATATAGAGAGGGATGCAAAAGGAATTGTAGATGCTTTATACAATAATTCATGTGGATTTTCAGATTTTCAAGTTTTAATAAATAATTGTAGGATTTTTTTTTAAAATTTGATAAAATTTTATAAGATGACAAACAAATCATGACACTTAGAGTCTAACTACTTGGTCAAGATTACATGTAAGTCGTTATATTTTCTCTTTCATTAGGAATGAAATTCCACAATTGTCTTTTCTTAAAAAAAAATACTGAAATGAAAACTTATTTAAGAATTAAAAAATATTAATCATCATTTTTTATCTGTAATTGCTTTTATAAATAACTTTATAACCAAATCATGTTAGTCAAATTTCAGATCACGTCCAAAACTAAAAGTTCACATATTGACTGGACTTCATGCTTTGTCTACGAGATTTCCACCCAAAAAAAAAAAAGCTTTCACAATGAGATATGCATCACTATAAAAAACCAATACAAGGTCGAGTGGTATGGCTTCAGTAGTTCAGTTAAAATTTTTTTAAAAAAATGAACTGATACTAGTATGATTTATCATAGAAAATTTTACTAATAGAAACACATAGATTACATGCGGTATTTCTTTTCTAATTAGAATTCGTTTAGGGCAAAAAAAATGAATCACATAAAACTTTTAATAAATGAGCCTAAATTATTTTTATTCGAGACTAGATTATACAACTAAGGCTACTACTTACTACGACCAAACCCACTTTCAGAATCATTGAAAAGATTTGAAGAGATTTGAAAAATTATTAGTTTAGTAGTTTTCCACAGGATTAAGAATAGAAAAATTATACGCTTTTGATTTTCTCTGCGAGATATGTCCAGCTTGTATTATTTTAAATTTAATATAATTTATATTTTTTCTGAGAATAAAAAAATCATTGTCGATCCACGTCAACTACGCTTAAAGTTATCCGACATGGGAAAATTCCAATTGCATAGTCCCGTAACTCCCGTTGGGTAGACGGTATTAAATAAAAATATAAATTATCATAAGAAAATAAGGCTATAATAGGCCATCATATTAAAAATATTTTTACGACATATGAAACACAAGACTTTATTTATTATATACACTCGATCAACCTTCTTTAATTACTTGAATATAATTTTAATAAATAAGACTTTATAAAATAATGTTTTACAAATAAAGAAAGGCGTTTTCGTTTAATTTCAAATACATAATGGTCTTATTTAGTTATTTACTTTAAAAATAAATTTACTCTAAAAAAAATGTTTTTACATTTTAGAAGTAGATAAGGAATGTACCTAAAGCCTTAAAATATTGGTGGTTAACATATGAATTCTTCAATCATGTTCATATTGAAGGGGCATCTCTAATAAAAAATCTCATTTTGGATTCTTAATTATTTTTTTAATGGACCCTGCGATGTCATATCTCTTTTAAGATTTTTAAATTTTTTTACTTCAATAAAAGATCTTATATTATATTTTAAATCATTTTTTAAACCCTACAAGGAACCCACTTTTTAATATTTATTTATAAAATATTTTAAAATAATGAAAAATAAATAATTATATGTTTTTAATTTCAAAAAAATTATAATAGAAATACAAAATTTATTAATAATTAAATTATCGTTCATGATAAAAATAGAAATTATCGTAGATTTTAATTAATAAGATTAAATCTTAAGCTCAAATCTCCTTCCAAGAAGGATTATTAAAGATGGCCTGATAGATGCCAAGTTTCTCGTTGTGTGTGTGTGCACATGTGCTTCACCTCACACTTGTATTTGTATTTCAACAATTAAAATCTGACAGCTCAAGTTTACGGGTATTTTTTACACTTATATAGTGTTCAACTTTCTCATTCCTACACAATGTGAGACTTCATGCCTCATACTTGTACTCTAACAATCTCCTCTTCCAGCGTGAGTCTTTTTCACATGATAGTCTCCCTTTCCAACGAAAATAATTTTCATTCATGAATATTTTCATGGTGGCTACTAGAACACACATGCTCTAGATACTTGTACCATCGCTCCACCCATAAGACACACCGTCTGAACCCACCGTCAGGAAGATTTTTGATACAAGGGATCCCTAGACCAAGGATCTACCACCTCCATCATAATCGTTCAAGCTAGTCATCAAGTTGAATCAGACTCTAATACCAATTGTTGTACGTTTAAGGGAGGATAAATACCAAAGAGATTTACACCTATGGATCATGAACAATCATATAAGTGAATCTGACACTGCATATTAACCCAAAATCTTAAGGTTTAGGTTTATAAATCTTATCCTCACTCATATGGTACTGAACTTTTTAATTTTTATCCGATATAAGATTTCATTTCATACTTATATTCCAACACATACCATTAACATAACTATCGTGTAAGGATATTTGCATCTATCTCCTATATATTGTATACTTTTTTTTGAGTGGATAACTCATGATATTTAAGCCATGCTAGATCTATAGAAAATGGTCCTTGGCACCGACGCTTATGTGGATGTAAAGCAAATGTTAAGGCAAACACAAGTGGACACTTCAGCAAGATGCACACATTGAAGGGAGAAGACTGGTTGATGATTTTATGTTTTTATTTTGTTGTTGAACCTCGAGTTGTGTATATACAGGAGACCACTGTTTTTATCCTAGTTTGATTTCTTACATATTCTCACCTCATCTATAATTATCAAGTTGTTTCACTAATCAAATTATTCCAAATAACTGAAATTAAAAACCAAAACTCACTAATTAAGTTCAAAATGCGTTTGACACTAAATGAGTAAAGAGAAAGTAGATCCCCCCACAACACCAAAAAAACTTTCCGTTGTATAGTTTGTACAAACTATACAAAGAAAACTTGCTTTCATAGAGTTGTGAGAGTGTGAAGCTTGAAGAGCAATTTGGATAATAGCAACATCCTGGGTAACGAAGCCCACGCTGAAACAAAAAGCCCAAGGAGAAGCAGCACAATAAAACATAGTAAACTTTGTCTTGTGTTTGACCTAAAAAAATATCTGGTATGTTTGTTTTGGTTGTACCAAAACCCTCCACTTGTTTGTTATGTTCAATTATACCCCTTATCCTCATGTCAATCTCCGCGTTGTGTTGTGAAACTGTGATGTCCTCCTAAAAAACTCTATCCATGTCTATGATGTCTCTCACAACCGTGGCTGCATTCAAGTCCCTCACAATGGCGGAATCGTGCCTTCTATCCCTCCCTTCCCTCTTCTACGCCAAAAACAATACCCTTTCTCTCTCAATTCCCACCAAGCCCCTCAACCTCCATCTTCCATGCTCCAACTCTTCGCTCTTTCCCCTCACCACCAAAACAACGCGCCACTCTTCTCTCCTCACATTCGTGGCTCAGACATCGGATTGGGCCAAAGAAGAAGAGGAAGAAGAAACCTCGTGGGAGAACCAAGGCGACACCGCGTGGGGAACTGAAGAAGGTGGCCACGAAGAAGGGGGTTTCGCTGAAAAAGCTGAGGAAGATAAGATCTTCGTTGGGAACTTGCCTTTCGACATCGACAGCGAGAATTTGGCGTCGCTCTTCGGGCAGGCTGGCACCGTTGAGGTTGCTGAGGTGAGTGCGTCTCCTTAGTTATAACGGTGTTTTGTTTGAGGTTTCGATCTTTGGTTTTAAATAATGTGGGCTGTTGTTTCAGGTTATTTATAATAGGGCCACTGACCGGAGTCGTGGGTTTGGATTTGTTACCATGAGTACACTTGAAGAGCTTAAGAAGGCTGTCGAGATGTTCAGTGGTTACGTAAGTTGTTGTTGTTGTTGTTAGTTCATATATTTTGTATTGTGTGACTTCGGTGAGAATGGTCCTCGTTATGGTCTAATGTTCAAGTGGAAAACTGTGTTTGGATTTGAATGTTTAATGGTGACTTAGTGGAATTGTGGAATGGAACAAAGTTGTTATTACTCTGGTGTTTGGATAATTTTGTGACATGATTGACAGATTGTCGTGCTCCTTAAGTATGTGGTCGAGGAATGTGTGTGTATAGAATATCAAATGGATTTCAATACCTAGAGATTAATTTCTGACTCTTGGCCGGAGGATACTCTAGGTTTGAAAAACAGCTAAGTATGAAATGCTTTATATAGTGGTAGATGGCAGGAAAGGTAGTTAAGTAATTACTGTAGACCTTGGACCACATGGCCAGGCCCAAAGTAGCTCAAGAACAATTCTAATTCTCAACGTTAAAATCCCTGTGTAAAAGTGTAAATGAATGTGTCCAGGGTTGTCAAATTATCGATCCTAAATTGATGTGCATTTCTAACTCCCCTTCTTCCCCTCCATTTTCTCCTCCAACTGAAAGAAAACTTAGGGACAAACTATGATGATAGACTTTGTAGACAAGGGGAAAGTATTATTATTATATTTGCTTCTCTTTGATTATCTTCAAGGTCTATGACTAAGACTATGAGGCTCACTAAACATGCTGGCTGGTGTAAATGCTATGCCTTTCTTGTTCATTGTTCTAATGATGCTTTGCTCTCTTTGATAATAAATTTCTTTGAGATTTAAATGGTGGCAAGGAATTAGTAAAAATGTTTAGACTGAAACTTGTAATTGATAGTTTTTACCTTATGACATCTGAATATCTTCATACTTATGTGTCTACATACATCTTAAAATTGGAACCTCCATGCGATTATATTTGGAATATTATTGTTTGTAATTATAGACTTTTATTTTTCTGAAAAAAATAAAACTAAATATTTAAAATTTAATTTTGCTTTCATCAGACTTTTGTATGAGTATAGGAACTTTTCTGCACATACAAAGATGTTTTGACTTACCTGTTTTTCCCAGTTGAAATGTTTCTTATGTGTGACATGTCCGTTACTGGAATAACCATTCATATTAATTTTCTTCTCTAATTGCTTTTATTGTGGTTTCGATCTTATCCATCTTTTCTGTGACAGGAACTAAATGGAAGAGTGTTGACTGTTAATAAGGCTGCTCCAAAAGGAGCACAGCCTGAACGCCCACCACGCCCACCACGTTCCTTTAGTTCTGGTTTAAGAGTCTATGTTGGCAACTTGCCATGGGAAGTTGACGATGCTCGGCTGGAGCAAATTTTCAGTGAACATGGTAAGGTTGAGGATGCTCGGGTGGTCTATGACAGAGAGACTGGTCGATCACGTGGTTTTGGCTTTGTCACAATGTCTAGTGAGACTGATATGAATGATGCAATTGCTGCCCTTGATGGTCAGGTAACACAGAAGTTCTTTATTACTTGATCCTCGGTAACATTACAAGGACTACTTGTGTGGTTAATTCTTTGGGATGAAATTCTGATATGGTGGTTCTGATATTGCAGAGTTTGGACGGGAGGGCTATCAGAGTGAATGTTGCACAGGATAGGCCTAGCCGCAGCTCTTTTTGAGTGGTAACTTGAGTGATCTTCCATGTCCGGCTGATTGAGTTTCCTTTTAATGGCTAAGTATACAGTGGCGTTTTTTTTTTATCTTCTTTGGCAGCTGGTTCCAGATTAGATTTGCATGTTGTAATGTTATTAATTTTGTGTCCAGATGAAAATGATTAAAGTTACAATTCCTTTTATAGGGATTTTAAAGAAACTCTATTGATTTTTTTAACCATTTTGTTTGCTATTGTTGTACGAAAATGTAGATATTGTCTCTTAGCTTAAATCTTCTGGTACATTATCTGGCTACTTAAATGCCACGTAAGTTCAAATGAAAATAGGGGGAAAAATGTGTTTTTAGTCTTTATAACTTCAGTCAAATATGGTCTAGGTCCTTATATTTTCATATTGATGAATTCGGTTTAAAAATCTGTCGATTAAGTCTCTTCTCTATAAGTACTCATTTTTTGAAGTTAGGAGATATTAAATCCTCATGTTTTTTTTTTTTTTTTGTAGTTTCAAGACTAAATTCATCAATATGAAAGTAGATGGACTTTGATCACGTAACGTTTAACTGAAAGTGTGGGGATTAAAAACATATTTTTCTTATAAAAACTATTATTATTAACGTCACCTGGTATAGTAGTATTGGAGTCGACAAGTAATTTGGGATGATATTACCTATTGAACTGTATCACATGATCTCATTCCATTATCTCCTACTATAGAAGGGCAAGCCAATGATACGTGTTCGTTCTAAAATTATACTTTCTGCAAAATCTTCAAAATCCACATAAACCTCTACATGAGAATTTCATATGCCACTCTTTCAATTAATGACACGAGTTTTTTAAGTTTTGGTTCATCTTTACCTTAATAATTTATTTTCTCAGTGAGTTTCATACATAATTTATTAATTTATATTGTTTTTTGGCTTCTATTTAAATTTAAAAAATAAAGGTGAAAGAATATTTTACTGATTAGCTCCTTACTAAAAAATCTCAAATAAATACACAAATAAAATTGACCCGGGTATTTTTTTAGACTGACTTGATCTTTTGTCATGTCATCTATTAGCTTTCTTATTTGTAAGCTTGCACTTTTACTGTAAAAGAAAAGAAATCGGCTACTTATCTGAGATGAGTGTAGATTTTGTCAATACATATCTCCCTTTGCTTAAGGGATCAGGATTCTCTTTTGCCTCTGCAGCATATTGTTTTCTGGCGTTAAAATCTGGACCGTTCATTATATTCTCTCTCAATTTAATTACCATGCAACAACTGATTTTGAAATTCATTAATTTTTTTTATCTTTCTCAAAATATTTTCTTTTTTTAGTCAAAAGTGGAAAATCATTTTTGACTTTATTTTGATTATAAAATATTGTGTTTCTATGCATACTATTTATATTATTTGGATTTAAACAAATTAGAATTCTCAATTCTTTATTATATCTGGTGGATAAAATGTTTTCACGAATAAGTAAATCATAATTATCTTTTTCTTTTTTTCTGTTGTTTTTTTATCTCTTATTCTTGTAATATATTTATAAATTTTTTTCTTATTAACATGAATTTTTTCTGGGTATTTGTGATAAATTTTGCTGGATATTGATTGCACAAAAAATTGGTTGGAGAAGATCAGATTTTCTATAGACTCTTGTGTATGGTTGACCTAGAAATTATTGCTTTAATGTGTATCTCATAACAATAACCATCTTAGCAAGTGATTAAATAAGCGCTTAAATCAATTTATCGTAAATCAAGCTCACGTACTCACGTAATATATGCACGGATAATCTATTGTAATGTCTAAGTACCGTTTTTTTGGGTATATTTTTTTGTGAAAAGTACCGTTTCTCTAAAAAGGATTGAAAATTGTTACAAAATATTAGGAGAACTTTAGACAATGTTAGGTTTTACGAAATATAAAATAAAGTTCAACAATTAATGTACCTTAGAATAAATTTGTTTATGTAGCTGACCAATAAAAAATCATTGTAATATAAGATTAAAAATAATTATTACGAAAATCAACACTCTAGTTACATATGATGATTTGTAATTAGATAATAATGTAAAACTGTTTTAGATTAATATGACATTAAAACTGTTTTACATTCATGCATAATCTATTTTCTCTATTATTTTTTATAATAATCTCAATCCAATAACAATCTTCCTAAATGATCACCCTTAACTCAAAGTTATAACTTGTCGTTGTTTTATCTTTTATCCTAAGAAAGTCCGTAAAAAATATTTTTTCATGAAAGATTTAAACCAATAATCATAATTTTAATTTTCTTATTTAACTCTATTGTTTATTTAAAATAATCACAAACCAACCTTTTAAAGTTGTCTAAATTATCATCGAAGTAAAAATTTCAAATTATCCATCAACATAAAATGATAGATTCAGATTTCATACAGCGGACGACAATGTTTATGGTGTAATTATTAGTATTTATCTGTATGATCAATATGATTCATGAATCATTTGTTTTAGGGTAAGAAAAGCACAGCAACTTGAACTATACAAATTCTTACAGCACGTGGTATAGACAACCACAGCCTTCCCAGTCATCCACTTCACTAACCTCGCAGTTGAGCTTCTTTGCTAGTGAGAGGAACATATCGAACAGAAGTCTCAGTCCGGATACTGATAGAACCATCGGAGTTCTTATCCACGACCTTTAAATCTTGAAATATGTTTCCAACAGGAATAACCATCCTACCACCCGGCTTCAACTGGTCAATAAGTGGTTGGGGGATTTCGGGTGCCGCTGCTCCAACGTGAATGGCATCATAAGGAGCAAACTCAGGCCAACCTTGCCTTCCATCTGTCAACACAACAATTACTCAAACATTTGAAATATTTGATCCACCAACTTGACATAGCAAATTATTTTACTTCTCAAGAAACATTAATATAGCTATGCAGTTATCACAGCAGAGCAGAGGGAAGAGTTCAAGAAAGTGAATATGGACACTCACAATCCACAAAATCATGGATGGCCATCATATAAAATGCTTATGGATCAACTCTAGTTTCAGATTAAGTTGACTCAATCACTTCAAACAAATCTCAAATCCTGACCATCTGAGTTATGGTTTTCTGTTTAACAGAAGGACTGTAAAAATTAAAATTATCCAATCCCTCACCTCCCATTAAGCCTTTGACACTCATCCGACAAATGGACTATAGATTAAACAGTCACAGTCAATTATATCAAATGGAATTGTATTTTTGTTGTGCAAAAAATTTAAAGAGTTTAAAAGTTTCAGATCAACATAGAAACATACCACCAGCATGCACAGAAAGGGAACCATCTTTCAATGGTTGAGCTGCAGCACTTTTTTGAATATTCTCGATTGAAAAAGAAACCAACTCAGGAATATGTTCCACGCCAATAGCACGGCCTTGGGGTCCAACCATCAAGGCAAAGCATGCTGTCAGGTATCCCGTTCCTGCAAAGGGGTCCAAAGTATGAACATTGTGCATCAAATGCAGAGAATTCAGAGAAAAAATGCATTGAAATTCCACTCCAGTTAAATCTATATAGTAGCACATCATGGAACGTAAAACATTTCTGGGTTGAATTGGGATTATGCAAATCTACAGGAGAAACCTAATTGTCACAGACAAGGTTTTACATTATAAATCTTCACGTCATTCTTCTATAACTCCATTGAGGAAGGAAATGAACCATCCATTCTTTTCTGCACACCCTAATTACTGCAGCTGCTATCAACATTTTATTTAGTATATCTATGACTCGTAAATAACAAAGTAAACAAACACAATAGTAGTGGAATGAAATTCATTCCTAATTAATAAACTTTTTGGGTTTCTCTTTAATACATTAGAATAAATTAGAAAAGAAAAAGTAATTATAGATAGCTCATTGGCTCTGGCAATAATTATAGAAAATAGTTCATGAACTATACCGGAGCCAACGTCAAGAACACGCATTCCAGGTTGCAAATTCTTCTCAAGCAACTGAAGGCAGGTGGCATGCATATGCGGCGCAGAGATGGTGGCATTGTAGCCAATCGGCATAGGACTGTCCACATAAGGTTGGAGTCCGCCGCCGCTGGGTACAAACAAAGCTCTATCAATGGTTTCCATTACTTCAGCTACCTTTCTAGATGTGATTACTCCATAACGATGCAAATTATCTACCATTCCTTTGTTTTCATTGATGGCACTCCCAGACCAGTATTGCTGTATTTTTTTTGCAAAAAATATAGTATTTAGTTAGACTTGTTAGAGATAACAAGAGGACAATATAAGAAAACACAAGCAAGTAACGTTCCATTCTTCCTTTTATCGAAACTTCATCCACTATGGTAAGCAAGCATAGAGAAACAAAGACTAATTTTATGATCAACGCATAAAGAGAGTGCGATACCCACTGTGAGTTACAAGTACAGAAGACGATGTTCAAATTCCTAGAAGAGAATTACTACCATTTATGAGAAGGCTCAAATAGAATAGAATAAGTATACACACCACTAAAAGTGCATCTCCTCAAGTAATGTAATTGAATGATGAAAACAAGTTCATAATTTCCCTATCTATTTAGTTACTAAATTTTAATAATGAGGGAGCAAGAGATAAGGGAGGTGTTTCCGTCGGTGAACAACTATAGATCGCGATCGGTGGCAGTGATAAAGAATGAAGAAAGAGAAAGGGGTTACCTCCATATTAGAGAAAATAGAGTTTCCCAGAAGAAATTAGGGTTCAGTTAGGAGGATGAGACAAATACAGAGCGATACTGGTGTATAAAATGGAAGAGGTAAAGATGCTGTTGTGTGTTAAACGTAGGCAATTTTGGGTGTTGTGAGTGCTGCACTATCGTGTAATTGGCACCATGGCATCTTTCTTTTTCGCACTTCCTTCACACGCTCGCTCTACACTCGTGCACGTATGCTTCCCGTTGAATCGGGTCCCTGGGCTTATTGAGATTTTGGGCTTTCTCACTCAACCTTTCTCTTCTTGTGTTTAGGTGCATTTTGTTGTAATACATTTCTGTTGGTCATAATTTCTCATTTCTTTTTTTATTCGTCCGTCGAGTATAGGACTATTTCTTTAATTATTTACATTAATTTTTAGTTCATACTATGGCTTTTTGGTCTTTTTTTTTATTAAAATAAGAAATATTAACCCTTAGATAAGATGGGGCTAATTGGGATTAAATGGATGCAGGAAATAATAAGTTAGTAATCTCTACATCACAGAATAGAGGGGAGGAGGTGGAGTTAGTAATTTACAGCAATCTAGAATTGAGTTAATATATGAATTGAGTCAGTAATATATCAACTGTAAGAAACTATGGGTTCTTGTTTTGTTACTGGCTGACTCGGTGACTGTTAATATACGCTGAATCCATATTTGCAATCTAGAAGTCCTTCTCTTCTAGACACTGTGGTTTAGTGTGCTCAAGAATATCGTGGATGACTTGATGATGGGTGTTGGTTCAAAATGTAAATGAACGAATATATAATTGTTTCCTTCATCACATAATGGTCAATTCCCTGCTCCACAACCAAAAAAATAAAGAACACTGTAGTTATTTATGTCTAATTGAATATAGAACCGCTAACTTGCACTGTGACCAGGTATTTGATCCTAAAAATCATTTGAGTATTATCATCGTCATAGATGAGCATGAGAAAATCTTAAATTCTTAACTGCTGTAGCTTCATTAATCGAGCCGTACAAGTTAGAAAGCAATAGAAAGAAACGAGTAAAGGTACTCCACAGTTTTCATCCCAGCCCTTTTCTCTTTCGATGGTATAGCTTCGGACCAACAAATCTTAATGACCTTTCTACTACATTGATGATAGGGAGAAGTAGAAGCTACATTTAAGTATTTCAAATGCTTTAAAAATCTAAAAGTAACTGAGGGAGAATAATCTCCAAATGAGTAGGTTCTATTTGACTAGCACCCTCTGCTTCTGCAATAGTAGCAGCACGTTGAACAGCCTCTGCATCAACAGAAAAGTTGTTGTCGAGATTATAAAGATTATATGCAAAGTTATAGTCATGACCAAAGAATCCCAAATGTGTTTCTCTTTTAAGATGTATGAACCTGTGATAAAAATCCGGAGAAGTTCAGAAGTAAGCTTCAGAGCATTGGCATTAGCTGGATCAGAAAAGATGGAGAAATGAGTAAAACATGCAAATGTTCAATTTGCAATTCCAACACAACTATAGCATGACTTGATCACCTAACCTCCATCAAAAAAGAAATTTATCAATAGAATGAAATAATGGAAACATGGCATAAATACCAGAAGTTGACCGATTCTTCTTGGATGTTCCAACTCCTACCTGTGGCAGTAAAACCCACTCGCAGGTTATTGGCACACAATGCAACAATTAAGCATGAGATATTATGCATTTGAAGAGAATAGATAAAAATTAGAGGATGCAGGTCGTACTTAAGATGCTTTTGCCATTGATGGCACCCAGTTATATATTACAAAATTTACTTCGAAAAACAAGTTATTTGCTTGAAAGAGATTGATAGCCATCTTAAACTGACAAATGTAGCAAAACTTAAATATTGAATATAAGAAATTGAAAGGGAAACAATCAGGGCCAATTCCCTTACCAAACATTTGGAGAACAAAGGATTATATACGAATATCATATATTGTAAAAAATTATGCACTCCATGTATTTCATGTTTGCTACACAGATCTCTCATCTATTACAAAAACCAACACAAAGCTCCCTTGCATTAATAAAAAAGTACTACAATTAACTCTAAATGCTTTGAGACCACAAAAATTTCTTAATAACATAGCACATGGTCTACATGGAATTTTTGAGGTCATTCAGATTTATATGTTCAGAGTTTCAAGTTGAAGGTTCTTCAAGGATTTGGTCAAAACCCAAAAGTAACAATTGAATAAGATTATGTGAAATGCATATTCCTATGCACCAAATGAATAGAGTGAGACTGAAAGATGATATGTAAGGACCTCGAAGCTCATAATGTGATTGAAATTGAAAGACCTCCCAAGCAAGACTTACAAAACAACAAATGAACACAGCATACGATAAGATAGAAGGAAGGAAATGTTCACAATTTTGCATTGCTAATAATTGGATCACTCATGAAGAAAAAACAAATTTATAAAAATGCAAGCAGGGGAGCAATTTGATGCTAGGCCAGAACCATATGTTAATAAGGGCAATAAGCATGGGATTAACCAAACTACAAAATGACCTTATGTCACTTCACACTTGTGCCAATAAGAACAAGGACAAAAACATAGATAGAAATGTAAATGGCAAGGTTTCTACTTCCAAAAAAGCTTGAGAAACGTGGTATTAAATTTAAATCCAATGCTGTAAGCAGAAAAGAATCCTAATTCATGAGCAGATCTATATCTTTTTTGTTTTCTGCCTTATCCTGTTCCAATTGCAAAGATTGACAAGCACCAGTGACAAGTGAAGTGAAGTAATTGTTGGAAATAACAGCGCAAAAACAATTCAAATGTTCCACACTCCCACAATTTAACAACTGGAATTCAGAAATTATATCATTGTCAAGAAACAAACACAGACAAAAGACATAAAAGTTCAATCAACGAAAAATAGAAAAGGGTTAGAAATGAAATGAGAGGAATTTGCAAAGAACCTCGGAGTCCGGAGGGTCGTTAGCTTCAACATTTTCGCGCTCTGAAAATGGGAACGGAAAAAAAAAAAAAAAGGTTAGTGGTAGGCGAAGGAAGAATTAGGAGGGCAAGAGAGGGAAAGTGTGAGACCAAGGGCTTGCAGTGTCCAAAAGCGCTTCAAAATGGAATGAATCAGATCCTGTGAACCCAATTTGAACGAAGAAGTAGTCAGGTAGGTATTTAGAAAATAAAAATTGTGGTGTAAAGAGAAAAGAGGGAGGAAAGGGTTTTAGGACTGTACACACTCGAAGGTGACTTCTTCCATGATACAGCAATACTTTATGTGCTTCGTCGCCGATCACCGCCACAACCTTCGCCACCACACAGTTCGGTCACACTCGTTTGGAGGGAAATATAATAAAAGGAGAAGTTGGGTGCGAAATAAAATGCTACTCCAACTGTTATGTTACAAAATAAAATATATAATAGTAGGGAAGTTGGAGAATTTTTCCTGAAACAACAAAAAATAAAAAATAAAAGAGAAACAGAGAGAAAGTCAGAAAAATAGCAGAGAAAGTGTAGGGAAGTTGGTTTATATTCTTTCAATTTGTTGTGAGGTAGTTAATTACCAATGTGCATATGGGTTGTTGTGTGTGTTGCATATAAAAATTAATTTGTTGTATTAGTGTAATTGAGATAGTGTGTGATCAATAATATTCATTCTATTTTTTGTCTCATTTATTTCTAATACTCAATGTGTGAGTGTCTTCTTTCCAACAAAGTGATATCTAGAGTTATTGACTAGGGACTTGTGTGAGAATAGGTGAAGACCAATTTTCTGTGCGATACTCTGAAGCTTTGGTGACTGCGAACCATGGTGGCTTCAAGTGATTATGTTCCAGGATATCAACCTGTGTTTGATGGTAAGAATTTTGATGACTAGTGTGTGAAGATGAACGTGATCTTCAACTTCCAAGATGTGGAAGACGTCGTCAAGAATGGATTTCAAGAACTAGGAAGAAGTGCAACAGAGGATCAAAAGGAAGAATACAAAGAATTCAAGAAGATGGATTGTAAAGCAATCTTCTTGCTTCATCAATGTGTTGATTCTGCCGAAAAATTTCCAAAGCCAAATCATCAAAATAAGCCTGGGATATCTTGAACAAAGTTTACAGAGGTGCTGACAAGACAAAGAAGGTAAAGCTCCAAGCTCTTCGAAGGCAATATGAATTACTGTCTATGACTAACCAAGAATACATTGCTGATTATTTCAACAGAATCCAAACGCTTGTCAATGCAATGAAGGCCTGCAAAGGAGAGTTAACAAATCAACAAATTATTGACAAGGTGCTGAGAACCTTGACTCTACATTTTGATCACATTGTTGTGGCAATCAAGGAATCCAAGGATCTCGATTCAATGAAGGTGGAGGAGTTGCAGAATTCCCTTGAAGCACATGAACAACGAGTCAATGAGAGGCGAAAAGGTGAAAAGGCTTAAGAATAAGCTTTGCAGGCTCAAACTAGTCACAAGAATATAGCTGCAGGTGGCTGGAAGAAGAAAGGAAAAGGTAAATGGAAATGGGGAAGAAGTGGAGGAGTTGGCATATCATCAAATGGTCAAGATCAGTATCACACTGATCTTGATCAAGGTGAATCTTCAAATAGAAGAAGTGCGGGGCAAGCTCAAAATAAAGGAGGAAAGAAAAAGTTTGATAAGAGAAAGGTTCAACGTTATAACTACAATAAGTGGGGGCACTTTGCAAATGAATACTGGAGTGAGAAAGGAGGAAAGGGAAAACAAAATGATGAAGCGAACCTTGCTCAATATGAAGGGTCAGATTCAGATCAAGTGTTGTTAATGGTAACCCGAAACTCTGAAAATGATAACTCTTCATCTTGGTATCTTAACACTGGTTGTTCAAATCATATGATTGGACGTAGGGACTGGTTAATTGATTTTGATGCAAATGTCAAGAATAAGGTGAGATTTGTTGATAATAGAATCATTTTAGCAAAAGGAATTGGAAAGGTTATGATCAGAAGAAAGGATGGAAAGTCTGCATTTATGAAGGCTCCCTTGATCAAGTTATGATCAAGTTTTCATACTGTATGTGCCTACGATGAAGACAAATTTACCAAGTCTTGGACAATTGCTTGAAAAGGGATTCTCAAAGGAGATGAAGCAAAATCACATTGAGATATTTGATTATAAACATAAATTGTTGTTGAAGGCTCCCTTGTCCAAGAACAGAACCTTCAGAGTGAATTTAAGTGCAGTTGAGGTTCAATGCTTCTCAACCACAAATGCTGAAGAAGAAAAGTGGTTGTGGCACTGCTATTTGGCCATTTGAATTTCAAAAGTCTAAACCACCAAAGAAGGTTTGTGAAGGGTGCCTTGTGAGCAAGCAACCAAGGAAAGCTTTTAAGTCGTATGCACCTCAGAGAGCAAAACAACCGTTGGGAGTGGTTCATTCATAGGTGTGTGGTCCAATTAAGACTCCATCATTGGGGGGAAACAGGTATTTCACAACCTTTGTGAAGGGTGACTAGAAAGGTGTGGTTGTACTTGCTTAATGAAAAGAGTGAAGTGTTTTCAGTATTTGTGAATTTTTGTGCACTGGTTGAAAGACAAAGTGGTCATGAATTAAAGATTCTAAGGACTGATGGAGGGGGAGAATATAATTCTAAGGAGTTTTCATGAGTTTTGTAAGATAAAAGACATTGAACATGAAGTGACAACCCCATATACTCCTCAACACAATGGGTTAGTAGAGAGGAGAAACAAAACTTTGCTTGATATGGCAAGATGTATGTTGAAAGGAATAGGATTGCCTCATTGCTACTAGGGAGAGGCAATATCCACTAATGTATATGCGCTAAACAGATGTCTTACAAGAAGAATGAAGATTGTGACTCCTGAGGAAGCTTGGACTAAATGCAAACCAAGTGTCAATCATCTAAGTATTTTTGGTTCCCTGTGTTATAGGCACATTCCTGATGAGAAAAGAAAAAAGTTAGATGATAAGAGTGAAGCATTAATGTTAGTTGGATATCATCCAACTGGAGCATACAAGCTGTATAATCCAAGTCAGAAAAAGGGTTTTCATTAGTAGGGATGTAATTGTGGATGAGACAACATCGTGGAGTTTGGAGAGAAATCAGATTCTGGTGTTCTTTTCCTATTTGAAGGAACTGAGCAAGCTAAACCAGATTGCACAAATAACACAATACAACAGCAAGTCAAAAGATCTCAAAGGGAGAGACTTCCATCAGTCACGAAGTGTTTTCTGATGATGTTATTTATGTTGAGGTGAGCTAGTTCATTTTTATTTCCTGGTAGATTCTAAACCATTGAATTGGGAACAAGCCATTGAGCAAAAGCATTGGAGAGAGGCTATGAATGAAGAAATTAATGCCATAGAAAGGAATCAAACATGGGAACTTGTAGATCCTCCAACCTCAAAGCAGCCAATTGATGTAAAATGGGTGTTTAAGTTGAAACTGAAACCAGATGTCTCAATTGAAAAGTACAAGGCAAGGATGGTGGCTAGAGGCTTTCTTCAAAGGGCTGGAGAGGACTACACTGAAGTATATGCACCAGTTGCAAGAATGGAAACCATCCGACTGGTAATTGCTATTGCTAGTTCTAAAGGTTGGCCCTTGTTCCAATTAGATGCGAAATTTGCTTTCCTCACTGGCCCATTGGAGGAAGAGGTTTATGTGTTGCAATCCCCAGGTTTTGAGGTGATATGAAGAGAACACAAAGTGTATAAGCTGAGAAAAGCTTTGTATGGCTTGAAACAAGCACATTGGGCTTGGAATTAAAGAATAAATGTTTTCCTATATCAGTAGGGATTTTCAAAGTGTTCAGTGGAATTTGAAGTATATGTGAAAGCAAAGAATAATGTAGATTTAACTTTGGTCTGTCTATATGTGGATAATCTCCTCGTTACAGGTAGTGATCACTTGGAAATTGAGGAATTCAAGGGGAGAATGAAGTTTGAATTTGAGATGACTGACTTAGAAGTTCTCAATTATTTCCTTGGTCTAGAGTGTGTTTATACCAAGATAGATATTTTCCTTCACCAGAAAAGGTATACCCAAGAAGTGTTCAGAAGATTTCAAGTGGAGAATTGCAATGAAGCAGTGACACTAGTGGAAGCAAAACTGAAACTGATAAAAAGAGAAGATGAGAAAGCAGTAGATGGAACTTTGTTCAAGCAGATAGTAGGATCGCTTAGATTTTTGTGCAATAACAGACCTGACATTAGTTTTGGAGTATGTTTGGTTAGCAGATTCATGAGTGATCCAAGAGTTTCACACATGGTTGCTGCCAAGCGTATTCAAAGGTATTTAAAGGGAAGATAGAGTTTTGGTCTGCTATTTCCAAAAATGGAATGGGTAATGTGCAGCAATGATTAAAGCTTTCTCAGATTCAGATTGGTGTGGAGATAAAGGGGAAAGAAAGAGTACACAAGGTTACCTATTTCAATTTTTGAATGCACCAATCTCTTGGCGTTCAAAGAAGCAAGATGTAGTTGTTTTTTCTTTATGTGAGACAGAATATATAACTTCTTCACAAGCAACCTGTCAGATTTTATGGTTGGAATCATTGCTTGAAGAGTTGAAGGTTGAGTATAAGAAACTGGTGCAGTTGTATGTTGATAACAAGTTTTCTATAAGCTTGGCAAAGAATCCAATTGCACATGGAAGATGCTAGCACATAGAGACTAAGTTTCACTTCCTGAGGGACCAAGTAAGCAAAGGAAAATTGAAGTTGGTGTACTATAACATAGAGTTAAAAGTTGCAGATGTTTTTACAAAACCCTCGAAGATAGAACGATTCAAAGAACTAAGGGAAATGTTAGGAGTTGTTTCATTAGATCATTTGAATTAAAGAGGAATATTGTGAGATAATTCAAATGACAGTTATTTTATGTTATTAGAGTTAGTTTGTTCTCTTGTGAGGTAGTTAGTTACCTATGTGCATATGGGTTGTTGTGTCTGTGTGTTGCATATAAAAAGCAACTTGCTGTATTAGTGTAATTGAGATAGTGTGTGATAAATAATATTCATTTTGTTTTTTTGTCTCTCATCTATCTCTAATACTCAATGTGCTAGTATTTTCTTCCCAACAAAGTGTACGGTTACTTTAGCATGTTTGGATTGGGCTCTGTTTTTAGGTTTTTGTTCTTGTAAGGTCATTGATAAAATAAATCATTTTAATTTTTGGTAAAAATTATTAATGAACATTTTAATATATCTATAATTTATTATTTGCTTTATTATGTATGTTATATGATATATAATACTACTTATCAAATTTCTTATTAACAAATGTAATGAGTTACTTTATTTTCTATGACGGAATGGACACACCAAATACTATTGAGTACTGTTAATGGCATAAGGAAAGTTCTACTTAAAGGATTAATGCATAAGCCCAAACCTCAAATAGTTTCATGTAATTGTAATACATTTTCGAACCAATTAATTTGTTCATTTAAAAAGAATTCATATATGATTTTATACAAAAAAGTTGGCACTATCTATTTGATAATTTAGAATTTATTTGAGATGATTTAGAATTTATTTGAGATGATTGTGAGTTTTTTGTTTTTAATTTTAAAATGTAATTTTCAAAATAAAATGTGTATGACAAAAATAAAGTTTAAATGATTTTTAATTCATTTTTAAAACACTTTTACATTCATTTACAAAATAGAAAAAAGAATAAGTTTTGTGAATTTGGTTTTAGTTAAGACACTTTTCTCTATTACCATCATTATCACCCTTAACAAACTAGCACCACCAATACCACCTCTATCATCCCATTATCACCAACAACTCCATTATCATCACCACAATTGTTATTGTTACAGGTCACCATCATTATTATTATTGTTGTCACTATCGACATCTATACCATTGTCACCATCATCATTATTATTGTCGCCACTTTTATTGATTATCACCACTACTACCATCATTATTGACACCACTACCATCACCACAATCATCTACACTTGCATTACCATCGCCATGTTATTGTCACTGTCATCACCAAATAAAAGCATTTTTAAACTAATTTTTTATGACACTTTTAAACTAATTTTAATACATTATAAAACTTTTAAAATGAGTTTATCTAAAAACTAAAAATTGGTGAAAAGACTAAAATTAACCATATTTTAAGAATTGGTTTTAAAAATTTTCAAAATTAAAGAATTGGTTTTAAAAATTTTTCAAAATTAAAACTAAAAATTGGTTGTTATTTTAAAATTTTTGAAACTCAAAATTAAAAATCATCCCAATGTGACCTTAGGTTATAATTTAAGGATATAATCTTAATAAACACAAATATTGTTTTATGAATCAAATATTAGAAGTTATGAACTCATGATTATAAGATAAAATATACTTAGAACATATTGACAGTAATAGTGTTTTATTTTATTATCTAATCACAAAATATTATATATAATTGTTTTTTAATTTTTATATAATTACTTTTAAAATAGTTTTTATAATTATTTCTGATTAACTAATAGTAAAAAAATTCTCACATTAAATCGTGTAGAAAAATTAAACTCTTAAAATTTAATAAATTATTTTTTTATTGTTTTATCTTTAATAATTGATTAATATAAATTTAAATTTAAATATTATAAATAAATTCATTTTTTTAATCTTACCATGAACAAAACGGTTGTTTTAAACAATTAATATCCAAAGTAAGTAGACTGTTTTAAAATCACCTTTTTTAGATAAAAAATTATTTTTAATATAACATACTTAAATACAGAACTGATTTCATATAATCAATTTCTATAAACAATTGATTATATGTAAAATCAATAGATGAAATTGTTTTCAGAATAATTTATTCTAAATACATACTGAATTTGGATATAAAGTTTAAAAATTATAAATAAAAATATTTTCAAACTATTTTAAATTAAAGAAAAAGCATATGTATAAATTAGCTTTCTCAATTCAATGGATAAATCTTATATACAATTTTATATTATAGGTGCTAGTCAATTAAAATTAAAGTTTCATCTTAGTAATCTACAAAATAAAAGGTTTGTATGAAAATTTACTTTAAATTATTAAAGTGAAACTCCTATTTCAATAGGAGAACAGTATAAACAACACTTAATCATAAAATTGTATGTAATTAAATTTTGTCTCAATTCAAATTCATGACAGACACTAATTATTTTTTCAAGAAAATTTACAAAATCTACATGGAGTAAGAGCTTCTCAATTCAGAGCCAGTGGCGCGCAACATCTGGTATCGTTAAGCTGAAAACAAATTAAAGCAAAAGCTTTTGATTCCCAAGGAGGTTTGGAAGTGTGTGTGTGTGTATATATATATATATATATTAAAAATGGATCAGGTCTGATGCGTGAGTTGCAAGTTGTTCCCTCAAGGGATCACTGCGGACATGCTAATTTGTTGCGCACTGCACCAAGTTTGAACAAAGCTCCTTTTCTTTTCTTTTTTTAATCACTTTAGATATATTATAATTTTAATGTACGCATGATTTGTGATGCATAACTTATTTGAAAAAGTGGTAAAGACACACGCACTCATATTTAACAGTAAGAGAATTATTAAATAGTACGAAAAATATTCTGAGGTTAATTATGACGACTATCTTTTACAGAATAAAATATTTTAGTCCTTCAGATTGTGTAGCTTAATTTTCAGACTGTAACCTTTAAACGTTATGGTGGGTGACAGGGTTGTGGTGATTTCATGTTGGCTTTCGTTTAGATGGTGGATCACGAAGGCTCATATGGTGGCTGAAGATGGTTGTTTTTATATATATTTGTTCAATATATATATATATATATATATACACGATTTTTTGGGGTAATATATCCTGATTGCTTATTGGTTGCATTAATTAATTGTAATTGTTTATGCTGCCTATTCTTCAAATTCTGGACTTCATTTTTTTTAGATGAATTTCCTGTACTCAAACTCACTTTTTTCTTCTTATAACAGTATTATTGTCCTGCAACCAAGTTTTGCAATGGCTGCTTAATGGCAAAAAGTAAAAAGCAACCGCGGACGTACGTTAAACTTGCTCTTAGGCTGATTCTCAATGATCTTAATATACCTGCACTACCAGTCATGCTAAGGTTGAGAATAGGTAAGTTTTTTTAACAAGTCTAGCTTAAACTCAATTTCCTTTGAATCCACTTATTAATTTACACTGTTAGAGTGTACATGCATACAACAAGGTCTTGCGTAATAACAAAACATAAAGAAAATTATTTCGCATTAATTAATCATTTATTCTTGTGTGATTAATTTACCAGTACAGTTCCTGTGAAGTTCACAAGGCTTTTAGTTTTGAAAGGAAAATTATCAGTGACAAACCTTAATTAACACAGAATGAACTTTAGGAATCTGGTTTGGAGATCCAATTATATGCTCTTACACAAACCAGAAAAGCATATATGTACTATATGTTATGATCTGCATTTCACCCTATATATTAGTGTCAGTTTTAATTAACCTAGCCAGCGTACGTTTTAAAATTTTAAACAGTGAACTTGGCATGCAGAACGCAGATTGAAACCAATACAATTACACCCTCCACACCCTAATCTCCCCGTCAAGGCTTCCACTGAAGAGCGTAACGACGCCGTTTGAGTCTCCCTCACCGTCCGAAAATGCCACCAACGACTTCACCGGTTTCTCGTGCCCTTCCAACACAGCCCTGCAACAATACCCACCATCACCACTACTCTCTCTCTCCCGTCGCCAGATCCTAACCGTTAGATCTGCTGACGCACTCGCCAACAAACCCGCCACGTGGATTAGACACAGTATGGCCCCACCATGACCCCTCAGCGTCTCCATCTTCACCACGCCGTTCTTCCCACACTCCCACCGGCAGATCTCGCCGTCGCAACCGCCGGAAAACAACCCCGCGCCACCACCGCCGTCCAACGCAAGCGCGTTGACCGTTGACTTCCGCCTCCCTGTGGTGCTCACCAACTTGTGCCGTTTCGCCTCGCCTTCCCTCCTCCAAATCTTAATGCTCCCGTCCGCGGACGCCGTGTAAACGGTGCCGTCGCCGTTAACGGCAACGGCATTAATAGCGTCCTCATGCGCCTTAACGGACTCCAAACACCGGTAACTCAACAAGTCCCACACCTTAAAGCTTCTATCCCACGAAACCGAATACATAAACCTCTGGTTAACCGCCAAACCCGAAACGGTGTCGCAATGCTGAATCCAAAGCCTCGTCTTGTGGCGGCGAACGGTAACGTAGTTTCGGGGTACTATGCAGCGGCGCAGACGGTCGGTTACGGTGGGGAGGGAGGAGAGGAGACGGTGTCGTTTTGAGGGAGTGATGAGCCAGACGCGAATCTTGCGGTCTTGGTGGGCGGTGAAGACTTTTGAATTGGTGAAGGTGATGGACTTTACGAAGCCTGAGGTGGAACTTTGGTTGAAGGCGTCGATGTGGGAGTAATGGGAAATCAGGTCGAAGACGTTGATGAGGTTGAGGGATGCGGCGTAGAGGAGGTTACGGTGGACAGCCAGGCAGGTGATGTGGGCTGTTACGGTTTTGAGGGAAGCCACGCAGTAGTTTGTGGAATCGTTCATTGTGGCAAAAGGGAGTTGCTGAAGCGGGAACATAAGTAGTTGTTGGGATTTTCTGTTGGAGAGCCACGTGGCATACGTAAAAGGCTTAACACTTGGCAGATGGAGAATGCTCAAAGGAGTAGCTTGGTGGGGTCCACCCGAGATTTGTTGGACCCAAAGAATCAGATTGGTCAACGTGTTGCTTCTGCATAATAATAATACTAATAATAATATTCATAAAGAGATGGATAAATATTTTATGCAGTTACCTTTAAAACTTTAATTTTAATTAAAGAAAAACAACAAAAACACATAAAAATTTCTTTTTTTTAAGTAAGATTTTGAGGTTCAAAAATTTCATTAATTTGCTTACAGTTGAAGAAAATTATACAAAAAATGTTTTTTTATCCTCTTAAATAAATTTAAATATGTGTTTTGGATGGGAGATACTTTGGATTCACTCTCTTGTGTTGACGGTATGGTAGAATCATAAATTAAATTATTATTTAATTATATATTATGTTACTCAATAAGCATGATAATGAACTAAAAAAATCATTACTATTATAACAAAATAGAATACATAATTGATTCAACAATAATATATGAAAATATTTTTATTATCAACATGATATGATATAATTGATAAATAATTTTATTAAAAAATAATTTTTTAAATGAATCTATATTTTGAGAGATTAATTTTTTATTCTCAGTGTAAGGATGACTAGGTTCAAAAAAATATTGTTACTTATAACATATTATTAATATATATATTAAACTAATTAGCTGGTAGCTATAATTATAGCTTCGATGTGTTATTGGTAGTTGATTGATTATAGATTAAATTTATGCATATAATTCCTTTTTTGTGTGTGTGAAAATTATGCATATAATTCAGTAATAAAATTCGAAAAATGTTGTATATGTGGGCGTGAAAAAGGAGTAGAAATGCTAATACATACATTAGGATAGCTCTATGGATGCTTATTCGATCTAGCTGGCTAGGCCGTCTATTACTTCAAACAATGGAGACACACACATGATAGTGAGTTAAATTCTTTTCTTTTTTAAAGTGTGATAATTAGTTCTCTTTGTATACTATTTTACGTTTTTAAAAAATTGAAGCAATTGTAACTTTATTATTGATCCACTTTAATTTAACCTTTTTCATTGTTTACTATTTCCAAATCTTTCTCTTTCTCACGTACTTATGCTCATTGTCTCCTCGCTTGTGAAGCCTTTTTTATTGTGATATTTCTTTTATGCAACGTTCGTTTTCGCTGAAATCACATTATTCCAAATAGTGGACTCTACACATGATACTCAGCTATATTCTATTTGTTTCTTATGAGGATTTTTTTTTTTTTTGAGGTTTTCCTTATTTTGTATTCTTCAGTATGATCATATACCAAAGTCAAATATCCTTTCTATAGCATTTTCTTACATGCGTAAATCTTCTAATTAAGTTAAAAGTTGTATGTTTAAGAATTTTGAGTCCTTTTCACTGCATCAATACAAATTAGATAAAAGTCTCACGATATATATTCTTGTATTATTTTAATTTTTTTTATAAAAAAAAGACATCACACTTACTTTTTTTAATTTCTTCCCTTTTTTTAAACAGTTTAAGTTTGACATATTTTTGGTGTAAGGATTTTCACGTCATCTACCATAAATTCTTGTTATCTTTCTCATTTTTTCCCATGAAGAATATCTTTCTTCACATTTTGGGTTTTTTTATATTTTAATTTAGTATCACAAGATGTTAGTTAGTTTGTGCACCGTAAGAGTGAACACAACTTCAGCTGTTAGTCCTTTCAGAATGCGTTTTTTCTGTGAGAGTCAAATGTTATTTTTCTTTTTTGCTTTTAGTCCTTCCATCATTAGTTTTTTTTTTTATATATATAAAAAAGAAACACTTGATTAAACCCCTAATTGATTAAAGGGGAAGAGACATGAACATGCATTTTCGAGGTGAAGAGAAAGAAGTATGTGTGAAAGGTAAGTCAAGAACTACCCCTAACGGTAAAAGAAGGAAGCAATTACCAACCAGCATGTCAAAGGTGAAGAAAAGGTAACATATAATTGTGAAAGTTAAGTTGGGAACAATTTCCAACATTGAAAGAAGCAAGAATTGACAAACCTTTAGTGAATTTGCAACTAAAAATATCATTTGATAACATTTTATTTAACATGTTCAGAAAATGTTGCGGATATTAATAAAATAGTATCATTTGGTAACATTTATACTATAAAATATTACAATTGACTCCTTTTCTTTTGTTTCTTACATAAATTTTGATTATTTATTTTGGGTTAAGTAAGTTTTAATTCCTAAAATTTCAAAATTTGAATTGTACTAGTTCCTGGACAAAAAAAAAACTGATTAAGGGTTCAAATTTTTTGTTCATTAAAATTTTTAATCTTGAACAAAAGTTTGATCGATTAAGATTTCTAAACTTTTTTAAAAAATTGATTTTTAGTCCTTAAATAAAAATTTAAATTTTATTATTTTTATTTGTTTAATGAAATTTTAGAGAGTAAAAATTAAATTTTAAATAATTTAGAGACTAATAAAAACCTAGTTAATTTTTTTTGGAAATATAAATTATATTATAATTAAATTTTATAATAATATTTATAACATATAGATTAAATTTTTTGTTTTATATTTTATATAAAACTTTGTTCGTTTTCAATAAATTATACTTCTTTTGTTGGGAGACATTATTGAGATACCTAAGCAAGAAACATGAGTTTGATGCAATATAGAGTAGAATCCCACCAAAGAGGAATATAATATTATGTGGCCCTAGAATATAACAGAACATGTAAATGGAAATGTCATGAAAACATTAAACAATGGGGATCATCAGTGTATACTATAGGGCTGCATTTGTTTGTGCTTAAGTGCCTGCATAGAATCGTATCATTGCTATAAGGTCCGGTCTAGCATAGCTATGAGACGTGTCATCTGTCGCACTACTCCTTTTCTTGGACAAAACTTCACTCCAATGGGGCTGCATTGAAAATTATATTCTTTTGGGTTCATGGAATGTAGCACAAGCTTATGCATATTTTATATTGGGATCAAAATCAAACTGACACTTTCTTAATTAATGATTATGTGCATATGTAACACCACTTAGGTTGATTTTAATAATTCGAAATATAGGGCAAAACGCATGTATATCGTTGATTCCAATGGAGGGACAATAGGGGGGATCGATACGATCCTTCGGTGCCTTTTTTTTTGCTGAGTGAACAAAAAGGCCATTGAGATATAAACTAGTGCGCTGACTTAAGTGCTGACCACATCTGTAGGGAACCAGTACTGTTCAGTAAGCAGAGTTCTTAGGCAATATTGTACGTGTTTGAGAGTTTTGAAAGCTCTCTTCTTTTCATCTTATGGTTGGGAAGAAAAAAGCTGTCAAGTTTTTCGTTTTGTCGAATGTTATGAGTTGGTGTATAATTGAAACAATTGATGTTTTATATATGTATGATATTTCATACTTGGTGGAACAGGCATAGCTTGAGTGCAGCTTTTTGTGTCTCCATTATCAAGCTACCCGCTCAATTAGAAATTGACAAATATATAATTAATTGTTCCTTCTCATGCATGTGCCAATTTATAAATTTTTTAATTTCTCTGCATGTTTCTTCCTCCCCTTAATTAAAAAGTGAAAGTGAGAGATTGGAGATCCATGCTAGCTTTCACTCACCTCTATAATTTCACCATGGAGCGCAACCATCGTGTGGGAACTTAATTGGCACAAAGAGAAACAACAATCATATGAAGAAAGACAATAGGAAAGAGAATTGAAGGAGTCATCCAATGAAGGACGGTTAAGAAAAACCATGAAGAGATTATATATATATTTTGGGAAGAGTGAAGCAACTCATCAAGACTTCTAGCTAGTTTGAATATAGTAGGCAAACGGATGGTTTTAGGGTATAATTAGGTTATGTGTACTAAAATTAGTTGATAAATTAGTTAAAATTTTATAAGTTAGCTAAAATTTTATAAATTACAAGTTATTAAGTTAGGAGTTAAAAAATTAAAAATTAACTTATTTAATTGAAAGTGTTTAATAAGATTAAATAATGTAAAAGAATATATTTAATAATTTTTACATTTGAATTTATTTCTAATAATTAACTTATATTCTTTGAAAGTACCATAATAATTTTTAAATTATGTATTATAAGAAAATGGTAAAAATTTGATGATTTATTATTTAAACTCAAAATTTTAATTTTATTTCAAAAAATAAAATAAAATGAAATAAAATTTATCAGAAATGTATTCTTTAAAATCCTTTTTTTCACAATTAAATACTTTATTAATGATATTATTTTAAAGTAAAAAGTATTTTTCTTTATAACTTTTTTAAAAATTTATTTTTCTATTTTTACAAGAATAATTTAAATATATACGTCTATCACTTGCATAACTATGAAATATTATACAAATTAATTTTTTTATTTAAAACTAATCATATATATTTAAATTTAGCTTAAATTAAGTCATATAATTAAAAAAAAGATTCTGCAAAACATTCTAACATTGATATGATTCAAATAATTTTTAAAGTCGAGGAACACTATGACAATGACAAATAATGAGTTTGATGTCATATGTATATAATAATGATAAATTATATAAGAGCTTAAGTTCATTTGATTACTAAAATAAACATATAAACTTATTTTTCTTTAAGTTATCTCAAGTAGCTTATGTTTCAGGTATTTGTTTAATTAAATCTTAAATTTGCACACTTGAGAAATTAGGCATATACATGGAGAGAGAGGGGCCAGAATTTATTTACGTTAGTATTATTAAATTTTAAATATTATGTAAATAGTTTATGATTAAAATTCATTTAAATATTACATAATTATACAAAAAGTTCCATAACTTTACGTGTTGATCTTAATTATATAAACACGATCCAATTTTTTTTTCTCCCTCTCAGCTTTCACGATAAATTACTTCTCTGATTATATGTTGTTTGTTCGGTAGATCGTTTTCGGTAATCCTTATCCGTGTGTGCTTGATTTGGCAATTGAGGATTAATTCTGAATTTAAGATTAATTTTAAATTTATTTTTATATTATTTAATGTTATGTATAAGAAAAATTTAGAATTAATTTTAATTAAAACAAGTTTGAGTAACTTTGAATAGATATAAAATTTTGTAGTAAATTTTATTTTCATTTATTTTATAATAAAACATTAAAGTATAAACCAAATCATTTTAAAATTAATGTTTATATGTGACCGTCTGTGTCAGCTAGCCTGCCCCACGCGCATAGGCATGGCCTTCAACAAATGAAAAAGCAAAATGACGACTAGAGAAAGAAATAGCTCAAGAGTTAACCTGACTTTTCATTAAAAGGTAGGGAGCCAATCGGGTTCAAATTCCTCATCCCTTGTCCAATTGTAGTTATGCTGTGTTTCATTTTATTTTTAGTTTTTAAATATTAAGTGTAAAGAAATAAGACATGAGAATGTAAAGGAAAATATAAGTAATAGAAAAGTGAAAGAAAAACAATAATAAAGTCTTATCTCACCTAGTAAGGTCAACTATATATATTACACAATATTATTTAATAATAAGGTTAAAAATTAAAATTTGAGAACTATTATTTAGTTTAAAAATTTTCTTAACAATTTTCTTCAACGTTCTTTTTGTCTCCCTTAAACTTAAAATTTTCCTTAACAATTTTCCTCTTGTAGCCTTAGAAAACTAAAAGGAAAAATCAAAATAATTTAAAGATGCTCATATTTCTTATTTTAGAAATTCAACATGATATTATTATTTAAAATATTTCCATATCCACTCATGTCAAATAAGTTTTTAATTTTTTTAAATAGAAAATAATTTTTAAAAATAAGAAACAAACGGGTCTTAAAATTCTCCCCATTCTTATCTTTAAAGTTTTTTTTTGCAGCGTTATCTTTAAAGTTACTTTCAATAAAATCTTTAAAACTAAAATTAATGTTTTTGATAAATTTGTTAACTTTAATGTTACTTTTAGGTGATGTTTATACTAAAATGTAGCAGCTCTCTAGAATTTTTCAACTAAATAAATAAACCTAACTTCAATACTAGATGGCTCGAAAGGTTAGAGCCAAGATAAACCAAAAAATCTTAGAAAAAATCCTGGCAAGTGAAGAAGTAAGTCGCTGAACTGAAAATGTGAGAAAGAGGTCATTAGCACTGAACAGTGAGCACCCATGTAAAAGAGGATCCACCGCCCACGGACACCAGAATCAACTTTGGATCAAGTCCTCATCATAATCGCATAAAGATTTTAATGGGAGATTTTAAATCAATGTTTGGTGGATCTTATAATATCATATAATTTTATTATTTGTTTCTTTAGTGGTATATATATTTTAGATAAATTTTAATAAGTCATACATGAATCTCACATCTTAATATTTAAAAAAAATTTCTCTTTTTTTTCTCCAAGGTTCACGTTTCTCCCAACACTTTCTTGTAGTTCTTTTTTTCTTTTCCCCAACTTGATGCTTCCTTCCTTTTCTTATCCTTCGTGACCTTTCTTCTCCCTTTCATCTTCTTTCCTTTTATTTTCTTTTTCTTTCCTGCCACTCCCACTGCCTTCCATCTTCTTTCTTCTCCTTCCTCTCACGCGTTCACGGCCTCTTCCTCCCCCTTCCCCCTTCGCGGTCCTCCGCCACGACAGTTCACGGCCACCTTCAAGTAAGTTCATTTTTTTTCTTTCTCTTCTCTGGTTTTTTTTTTCCTTCAACTACCTTCTCTCCTTCCTATTAATTTTTTATTTTTATTTTCAAATTTTTTTATTTTTTTTTTCAGGTATGCCAGAGATTTCAGGATTCTTGTAGAATAATTTATTCTCCGCCACCTTGAAAATCTTTGATCCCCTTTATTAAAAAATTTATATCAGATCTGACACTAAAATTACTCTAACGGACTTAAAAGACCTGAGATTTATTTTATTTTATATGTAAGCAAAATGTATTTATTAAAGAATAAATAGCTACACTTTCTTCACTTAGGAATGCAAAAGAATAGATACATATAAACCAGAGCAATAACAAAAAAATCTAATAGGAAATTCCAGCATATTCCAGCTCCAAATCCACCTTAACAGTTTTAACAATCATTTGTCCCACCTGAATGGACAACTATCTAGACCTTCAAATAATTGAAAACATGTCATTTGTCCCACCCGAGACACAACTTAATAGAAAAGACCTCAGAGACAGGCCTCGTCTAGCCCTGAGAGACACTAGCACTGAGTTAATTTGTTCAAATGATTTGGGAGAGAGATTTATGAAAGAAAATTTTGGGAGGAAAAGATTTAGTAGAGATATTATAAGTATTTCTTTTGTTCGGAGAGAAATTAGAAAAGAGAAGTTATAAAAATCTAATCCAGTATTATCATATTACATTTTTTTCTTTGCCAACAAGTAGCTGATTCAAGTGAATATAAACTCTGTCCCTTTAAATAAATTTTTGGATGAAAAAAATATAGGAAAAAGATTAAACCCCTCCAAAATTGGTCAACCAAATTTTGTATCAGACATTAATCATCAACAAAGTCGATAGATTATTTATAATTTTTAAGAATTCTATTTTTTTTTTAATATCACCTACCACAAATTCACAATTAATAATTTTGATTTACATTATAGTGTATTGAATTTTATTTTTAATTTAGAGAGCTCTTCTAAATACATGTGTGTATTTGTGAATTTTTCTTTTCCATATTCTTAAATTCCAAAATCAAGCTCATGAACAAATGTGTAATAAATGTTAGCCTTTTATAACATAATTATACTAAGGATTTTGTTAACCAATACTTTTTAAGACATTGATTAAAGAATTAAATTTTTTTATAAAAATTATAAGAAAACTTAAAAAAAAATATAATTTTGTATATCCCAATAAAAGTCATTTTCATTTGAATTTTTTAATCAATATCCTAACGATATTGGTTATTTTAATACAAGTATGTTAATTGGTAGTATATCATCAATGATTTTAATTGCTTGAAAAAATTACTGATTTTATTTTACTATATTTCTTTTCTTTTAGACTTTTACTTTCATTTATCGCAATGTCTCTGTTTTTTTTTTTAATGAATGTGTATTTAAGTGCATTAATTTACTTTAGCGATGTTTTAAAAAAATTAATACTGGTAGCACTATTATTTATCGTTGCAATCAATACAACTGAGATACTAGTATCTCATTATTTTCAGTTTCTTGAGTATTTACTTATCACATGACCTTAATAATGGAAAATGGTTATTGAAATCTCTGCAAAAACGTCAGAATTCTGCATATGGAAAGTTACATGCATGTACGAAAACTTTAACTTGAATTGATTTTATTTAATTTTTCCTTGGTAGGAAACTTCAATAGATTTTTAATTTGTATTGTTTTGTCTCCATTATTTGTCGCTAGCTTCCAAAGCAGAATTGCCGGTTGAATCTTAGCGAAAACAATCAACGATGGACACAAATGCATTTTGAATCCAATTATTGATAGCTTTATTTTGTTAACTATTTAAGGAAATCCACACCAGAGATCATAGTTGTCTCGATTCCTTGGGAATTTTTTATTAAATTCTTTTAAAAATCTCTTACAATTTTATATTTTTAGTATAATTCATTAATAGTGTGATGAAAATATAATGTATTATACTAAAAATATATTACACCATGATATGTATTTTTGCCTTAATCTATTGAATGTTAATATGATGCATCATATTTTTAATGAATTAAAACTTATAATAATAATTTGTTTTTATTAATTAAATAAAGATTATACTAACAAAAACAAATACAACGTTACACGCATATGACATTCTTTTTGTGATACATTTCCGAATGACAATATATAATGTATGCGACAATTTTTTTTTAATGAAAGATGAATTATCATTAGGTGAAGCTTGTGTGTGTATTGTTTGCCATAATAGTGTTGTTATTTTTTTAATCATGTTAACCACAAAAATACTGATTATAGAATCGATAAATAATTTTAATAAAATTATAAAATTGTATTGAAAATTATAAGAACGTGTTCATATATAATTTTTTTAAAAAATATTCGTTAGCATTTTCATTTTACCAAAATTGTGAGTATATTTTTTGGTACAATGGAAAAAACCAAAATTGTGAGTATAGTATTGTTGCATTATTATTTGAATAATTTCAATTGATGATAAAAAGTATGATTGATCAATTCATGATAAAAGTGAGTTTCGGTGATGCAGTAATGAATAAAAAGTGTCACATCAGTATTCTGTTGTGTTAGGTTCACTAAAAATATATATGCTGATCGTATACTATATCTTATAAATCTTACGTAAAAATAATATGCATTCATAATATATAAAGCGATTTTATAAATCATTTAATTATAAATTATTATTATTATTATTATTATTTTGATAATAATTACCTTAAAAATTATATTAATAATAATTTTTATTTGTTGACAGTAAAAAAATTTATACTGAGAATAGCCATTAAACTCAAACCTTGTACGGTTGAACCTTTGATAAAATTGCATTCTGGTTTTAATTTATTGAGGTGCTCGTTAGGTTCACCAAAAAAAATATGTGCTGGTCTTCACAATAAAGAAAATAAAAATTATGAAAAAAAAGGTTTAAAATCTTGCTTCTTTCATTTTTTATTTTTCCTTTCAACAAGTAATATATTTTTTTAAAAAAAAAATATTTCCTCTCTATCATTATTGTTTTTATTATTAATGTTTTCAAACCATACAGACCTCATCTTTTAAAAAGGCAACATATTATATTCACCTGAAAGACAAAAAATAAGGAAATTTATTGTCATCTTAAAAAATGACTAAGGAAAGACAATCTATATAAGAAAAAGTTTTAAATAGACATGAATGATATAATTAATTCTTAATATTATAATTTTTTTGTTTAAGGCTTAAATATTTTTTAGTCTTTTAAATTTGAGTAGCTATTTTTAATCCTTGAAAAAAATCTATTTTTATTAGTCCCTCAAATTTTTAAAAAAATTACTTTTAATCCCTATTTGATCATCGTATTTATAGTTTTATAATCTATAATGATTTTTAACCATCACAATTTGTTTTTAATTTAATTTTTAAAAATATCTTCTGATGATTTGAAACCAAAATAAAGAAAAAAACATGAATGTAAATTTGTTGCAGTTTTTTATTTAAATTTACAAATTTTAACAATTTTATACCATCATAAATCAATTAAAGAAATTAAATTTTAAATGATTTATGATGGTAAAAAAACTGTTTCAAATTATGATACTATTAATGCAATAAAAAAGGAAATAAAATCATTTTTCATTAATTAAATCTATTTTAGTTGTTTTAAATTTGAAATTTTTAAATATTCTTGTCGTTAATATTTTTAATATTGATTTTATAACCATTAAAATAATTTACACTACATTTCAATTTTATATTTTTGATAATCAATAAAATGATTTTAGGAGGTTTGTAACATATTTCCCCTCACTTGGTGATTTGTTAAACTACTTTTCAAGAGTCATAAATTATTTTCCTTATAAATATCAACTACCACAATTAATAATTTTGATTCACCTTACAAAAGTATTGATTTTCTCTAATTTCGCTTTATGTAATTTAAAAAGTATTTTTTTATTTCCTCTAATTTTCTTCTCACTTTTCTTAATTATATCATTAAAATAAGATTTAAATATGCTTTTAGTTTTGAGATTTTATTTTTTTTAGTTCTTCAAATTAATGTTTACATTTTTTAGTCCTTTAAACATAAGAAATGTTATTTTTAATCTTTTTGTCTAAATATCAATAACATTGTCAAACAAAGAATGTTAAATTCATAATTTGTAGCGATTTTTATCGGTGAAAATTTAATTTTATAATTTAAATTTTAATATTTAATTTCTAACCACCACAAATTAAAAATAAAAATCAAATCCCCCAAAATCTCCACCTAACAACTCCGCTAGGATCTCCACCCAAGAAGCTCTTGGCAAGGAAATCATCAAATACTACTTTCAAGGTACATGCTTTAGTATTTATCACCAATAGTTGAATACAGAATCTTACCTTCTTATTTTTTGTCCATGTTTATGGTGCAGACTTGCGAGTACATGAAGGAGACTTTTGCTTGAATACAATATTATTGGAATTAGAATCACATGTTAAAATTTTTAATGGTTAATAATCATCACAAATTACATTTTAAAATTAAAAATTAAATTCTAGCAATCAAAAATTAGAATAAATTGTGAATTTCTTATTCCTCATTTCACAACACTGGAGAATGACTAAAAAAATATATTTTTCTAATTTCAGAGACTGAAAAAACATTTAACTTTGGAGGACAAAAATAAAAATAATTTATATTTAAAGAACTAAAAATATATTTAAACTTTAAAATAATTTTGTCTTCTCACTTATCAAGTGAGAAATTATATTTTCAAGATATAAAGGCAAAATTTTTCTTTTTTTTATCATTATAATATTAGCATAAAATATTTATTAATTTTATTAATGATTAATCTCTATTTTTAGTATAATTTTTCCTTTCAAGTATGTCCTCTCTGCTCACAAAAATCAAATTTAAAATCTTATTTAAGATATCAATACAATATTTTTTTCTTTTTTTATCCATAAAAATAAAAAATATACCAAAAGATTTATAATACTTACACACTTTATTTAACTAAGTCAAACTCCATGCAATAATTCTTCTAAATGCATGTGTTTAATGTTTGTGATATCTCTTTTATTTTAACTTTCTTGAATATTATTTATACCATGACCTTATAATGCATAGTGGTTAACCTCTCTTTCTCGAGATCAGTACAGAAACGCCATAATTCTGCATCTGAAAAGTTTAAACACATACGCAAAACTATAACTATAATTGATTTGTATTAATTTTTTGTTGGTAAGAAACTTCAATAGATTTTTAATTTGTACATCGATTTGTCTTAATTATTGATCCCGAGCTAGCTTCCTCAGCAGAATTGCAAGCTGACACTTAGCGGAAACATGGAGTGATGGACCCAAGATATATTGTTTCCTGCAACATGGGTCCCTTGTTGAGTCCGAACCCAGTGTTATGTGTTTGAATTCTGAGACCAAAGACAATTGAAGCCATTGATGTGTCCTAATTTCCATAAAACATTATCCATCTTAATTACCCAAAAAACCGGGTTTTCTGTTGAAAGAACCCTGGGGAGAAAAAAGTTCTTGGACGATTAATCAATGGTTAATTAGGGTGACATTAGCATATACTACAAGTGCATTGGAAATCATGGACATTCCTATGCCCATGTCAATGTGAGGTCCCATTTGAAAAACGAAGCCAAAAGACATTTTCCTTCATTAGTAGGCAAAGTCATGGTCACGGTCTCATTGAGAAGCAACCATCACTTTGAAAAATAAGAAATCATATCTCACCTTGCCGTTTCTATGTTCCTTTATATATTTTATTACTATCATTATTATTATTATTATTCCCTTTCTTCAATTAAAAAATAATAGTAGTATTATAATAATAAACTAATGACCAAAGAATAAAAATATTACAATTTAGTAAAAGAATTCAATGTGGTCAATTTTTTTCAATGTAAAAAAGATTTTTTTTTTTAGCATTAACGGTTTTCCCCCATTTAGTAATATTTTGCTTATCTAGTTCGCTCTCCAATGAATACTTGCAATAAATCAACAATAAAATAGTCAAAGAATTTATCATGATTCAATTACTGCTCTTAAAATTTAAAATACAACCACCTTCATATAAATTCTTAAAATCTTACTACCACTTACTAATAAAAGTAAATATCATGAAGTAAGAAAGATGAAAGGATAAGGTAAAAATTGCAAAAAGCAAAAGGGGACCAGACTCAGCCGAGGGTTAAAAGTAAAAAAGAAAGTCCAGGTCAGTAACGTCCCACGTGAGCGTCAGCTAAAGACAACGCGGCATCCTTAAAAAAGTTTAATGAGGAGAGGGAAAATAAACACACAATATATTCATTATTTTAAATTTTTAATTAAATAAAAAAGAAAAATCCCTGTCTGGGTTACACGCTCGACACTTTATATAGAACCGAGAAGTTACGTGCATCTCAAAAAGTGGCAGTGGCAGTGGTAGTGTGAGAATTAAGAAGAAGAAGAAGAAGAAAGGAATGTGAAGTGTGTTTGTTGGACTTGGTTGGTGTTAAGAGATAGAGAGGGAGATGGGTGGCGTAACTTCTTCTATGGCGGCGAAGATGGCGTTTTTTCCGCCTAACCCGGCGTCGTACAAGGTGGTGGAGGAGGCGGCGACGGGGGCGTTGGTGTTGGAGGCATTTCCTCGGCGCGAGAACGTGCGGGTTGTGAAATTCGGGACTAGGCGTGGAACTGAGATAGTGGGGGTGTATATTGCGCACCCCATGGCCAAATCCACCATCCTTTACTCGCATGGGAATGCGGCTGATATCGGACTCATGTTTGAGCTCTTTGTGGATCTCAGCACCCACTTGCGTGTTAATCTTTTCGGGTAATTCAAGTTTTCTTCTTTCTTTCATCTTTCAATTGTCATCTTTATGTACATTCATACATGTATAAGAGCTACATGCATCACAATTTATCTTATTTTGATGAAAGTCTAGTGAAGAGGGATACCCTCGAATTAGGTCGGTGACAGGGTAACTTTTGTAGTGTATGTTGAGTTTTCGTAGCAATTTACTTAGCTTGGACTGGTTTTACAAGGTTCTGATTTTGATAGGTTGGGTGACATGAAAGAATTGATTGATTTTTGTTTTTTGTTATGGTTTGATGAATGAAAATGCCATGAGGTCGGTATGTCTTGAACTCAGTGTTATCTGCTGGCATGTAACGGGGGGAAATATCCAAGTGATGATTTCTGGTTAGTCTGTGTATAGATCTGTTTTGCTTTGAGCATGTGTTTTCTCTTTTCTGTGGTTCTTCCATGAATGGAAGATAAATATTTGAAGGTGGAAGTGACATTCCATTGTTTTTTTAGTATGCTACAAGTATAAGCTATATTTGATTATTGTTGATAAAGTTTGAATTTGTTTATGGGAAGGAAGTTGGAATTTAATTATTTGACTCTGACAAATGCAATCAGAGGGTTTATGGTTAAGTTAGCGGTGATCATTTACTGGAAAGGTTTCAGTGCAGCTTGTGCTGTAATGAAGTGATAGCAGGGTTGATTTGCAATTAGGTTAGTTATGGCCTATCAAGCACGGACTTGGACATGGGACACAACACGGCTAAAATCTAAAACATAGGACATAGGGACACAACATTATATATATATATATATATATATATATATATATATATATATATATATATATATATATATATATATATATGATCAACATGAAAAAAAATGTAAGTTGATAATTAAGATTTATATCAAGACGAACAAAGGATGTACCAAAAACACATGAAAGGAGAGGAAAGTTAGTGAACTAGAAAAGAAAAACAAGACGAAGTGATAAACAAAGGGTCCTCTAATGTGAAGTCAGCCAAGCAAGACGACCAGACATCAACAAGGCAATGATGAATGGAAAATAACCAATGATAATGACGTACTCGAGAATGTGAACAGATGGTGTTGTGCAAAAGGGGCAAATCACAAACGTGCATAGAAGAGAAGAAGGCAAAACGTTACGTGAAAGAGAAAGAGGTTACCAAAATATGCTAATTTTTTTAAGAAAAAAATATAATCTCATTTTTTAGGTTGATTTTTGATAAAAAAAAAAATCAGATAAGTATCTATTGTGTGTCCAGAGAAGTGTCTGCTGTGTGTCCAGCTGTTTAGAGAAGTGTCTGTGGCATGTCGAAGCCCCAAAAAAAAAATTGGACACTGCAAACACATGTCCCACACAGTGTCCGCCACGTGTCCGAGGAGTGTTGGTGTCGGAAATGTGTCCAACACGTGGACATGGCATTCATCGGAAGTGTTCGTGCTTCCTAAGTTATGGCCATCTCCTGGGCAAGTATTAATGCAGCCCCTGTAGTCATGAAGCAATAACAGGGCTGGATACACTGTAAGTTAGCTCTGTCCATCTACCAGATAGGTTTCAATGCAGTTTGTGGTGGTGTTGTCGTGAAGTGATGAGCGGGGTGAGGTGCAATTAAGATTTATATGATTCACATATCAACAAATGATCGCATAAATAAGACTTAAATGCAATAAAAACATAAACTAATCAAGATAAGCAATACTGGAAACATGATAACATTTAAGTACACAGCCAACTAACTACAGGTCAAGTCAGAAGACACAACAAAAAGTATATCAGCAGACAGCCTTCTTGCTTTCTTTATTCTTGCATGCATGCAACCTAGGTCAGTTAACAATCTAAGGGTGGATTTCTCGGTCATATTTGGTTTGGATGATTGTATTTGACTGAAAAGTCTCTTTGGATTAGATCTGTTGAGTGTTTTAAGGATAAGAGTCAAATTGCCAAAATTTCATAAAGTGCCATCAGCTACTTTTCTGCATCAATAAGAAGTAGCTCTTCACAGACGAGTCGTACAAACTCCTTGCCTCAGTAGATAGGCAGCCAAATCAGCCACCTTGTGACAGCATTAATGTAACACAATTAAGGCCTTTATATTCCTTTTTGTTCCCAGATAGGCATTTCCTTTTCCATCTATGTTTTTTCCCAGAAAGGATTAGTTGTGTAATCAACACACACTGAAAACTCACATATGTTTGCTCCATTACATTTTAACTCCATATATGTAGAGTGCCACATTAAATCTTTTCTCTAGTAGTGAAATTGTAAACGTTGATGGGTTAGTCTAGTTTTTAGATTGCTCATCCCTATGCTTATGATAGTTGTCTAATTTATTAAAGAACACATTTATAAGTCTCATGTTAATGACGCTTTCAAGCATGTTGGTTTAATAAATGCAGATATGATTACTCTGGTTATGGGCAGTCATCAGGGAAGGTAATTACTCTACTTTTCTTTCTGGATTTATTCGCTTCTTTTGATCCTGGCATGATACTTATCCGGATATCATTGCACAGCCAAGTGAGAATAATACTTATGCGGACATTGAAGCTGCATATAAGTATCTTGAAGAGAACTATGGTACTAAGCAAGAAGACATAATCCTTTATGGTCAATCAGTTGGAAGTGGTCCTACTTTGGATCTTGCCACTCGTTTACCCCGACTAAGGGCTGTTGTTCTCCACAGTCCTATACTATCAGGATTGAGAGTCATGTACCCTGTGAAACGGACATACTGGTTTGACATTTACAAGGTCAGATACTTTGTCATTGTCCTATATGCTTTGGTTTCCTTTTTCTCAAGAAAACTATTTACATGGACCTGAACATAGT
Organism: Glycine max; assembly: GCF_000004515.6. Taxonomy (NCBI): domain Eukaryota; kingdom Viridiplantae; phylum Streptophyta; class Magnoliopsida; order Fabales; family Fabaceae; genus Glycine; species Glycine max. The sequence continues at coordinate 4,019,585 of NC_038241.2, forward strand.
TGTGTTATTCTTGCGCAGAACATTGACAAAATTCCATTGGTGAAGTGTCCAGTGCTGATAATTCATGTAAGCACTCAATACTTATTACATTGAATATCCACTTTCTATTGTTATCATATGGATGTTATCATATTTTCTGTGGTCACTGTAAGTTGTAACTGTTATCCAATCAACAATCCCTGTAGTTGTTGCAGTCCTTAACTCATAGTGCTTGCCTTGGAGCTTTGTGTTCAAAATGATAAATCTGCCTCTTTTTTATTCAAGTATTTTTTTTTCCCCTGTTGACCATTGCAATGAAAACCAAGATAAGTGGAGAACGATACATTTCATTAGCATGAGCTTGCTAATTTAATAAAGTAGAGTCTCTTCATTGAAGCTGACTTAACTGGCATTGAGGTCAAACAGACATTGAAGTGTTGTGGATACAAGAGACATCAGTGTGTTGCAGATATAAGCTTGTTAAATTGCTTTCTTGTAAATATTGTGACTTTACACTTATGGCTTTCTTATCATAACTTTTTGGGTACAAGTATTGCTTAACTAATTTACAATCATTCTTATACTTTATTCAGGGAACCGATGATGAGGTTGTCGATTGCTCTCATGGCAAGCAATTGTGGGAACTTTGTAAAGAGAAATATGAACCTTTATGGCTCAAAGGAGGGAACCACTGTAATCTGGAACTCTATCCAGAATACCTACGACATCTCAGAAAATTCATATCAATAATAGAAAACTCACCATCGCAGGGGCAAACTTTGTGGAAAAGCATAGGTGGAGTTGAAGAAGCCAGAAGAAGTGTTGATTGTTTTGAAGCTCCGAGGATGAGTGCTGATCTAAGGGACAAACCAAGGAAAAGCACTGATAAACAAGAACAACTGAAATTTCAAGGGCATAAGTTGAGTAATGTTGAAACAGTTGAGAAATCAAGGATCTCTTTTGATCATGTGGCAAGATCTCAAAGAAACAAAGAGAACCATGATAAATCTCGAAAAAGCGTTGATGTTCATTTTGGGAGGGCGAGGAAGAGCTTTGACTGGCTGGATAAAATTCGAGCTCGCTGAAGCTCTTGAAGAAGCATCTGGATAATTGGTAATGGGATTGGTATAGGGAGAGAGATAGAACACATACATAGTTACTCACATTGGGGGTTGGGGGGTATGTTTAACTAATGTGTTACAGTATGCTAATGTTGTTGGCGTGGTTTCTTGCATTGTTCTTGTAGATTTGGATATGTTGGGATTTCAAGAGATTCTAACCTTGTTTTAGTGTTAGTCTTAGAAATGAAGCTAATGGTTAAAGGCTGAAGGGGGCGATTTATTATGACTTGTAAAAATTCACATGATAAAATCTTCCTTGTTCTTATCCCAACTAATTTAAAATTAGCTTATCTTCATATTATTGCTTGTAGCTTCTTCACATTGTTACAAATTGGTTGAATTTTGCAAAATGAGATAACTTGCCTGAATTGGGGCAGCGATTTTTTAACAGAACTTATTAATACTAGATCAGATACAAATTTGGAATACCAAGATTCATATAAGGTGGTTTGTTACTTGCAATCTATTGATGTAGTAACAAAATTTAGTAATTTGTACGTGAAATTTGTGTAAAAATAAGCATCATTTGCTAACTACTTATATTTTGATGATTGGGAAAGAATAACTACTCATATTGGAGTAAATATGAATTTTGATTACTTCTTTCTTATATTGGCTTTCTGGAAAGTTATTGTCTCATTGAATACATATTTTTTTGAGAGATTTTTCCTTTTCCTTTTTTTTTGGGGAGTCTTGTTGGATACATATTCGACTATTATAAGCAAGAAGAAACAATATTTTTCCTTATTACTTTTTTATTATAGTATTTAAGGTTTGAATACCTATTAATGTTAATCACACTATTATTTCACAATATACAATTTTTATATTTTTAATATGTAACAAATATCTATTATTTGTTAAAATCAAAATTTATAAAAATAAAAAATTATAATGTTATAATAATAATTAATTGCTAGCGGTATAATTTTAATACAAATGAATTGTATTTATTGTTAAGTTTAATGTCACTTTTGGTCTATTATATTTCGTAGTTGTTTTGTTTTGGTGCTAAGTTTTAAAAGTTTTATCCTGATCCATTATGTTTTTTAAATATATCATTTTAATCATGTTTTGAATTTTATGTAAAAAAACGTTGATATTTTGTTAACTTTAAAATTTTTTAAAAAGGACCAAAATGATATTTCAAAAACATAAAGAACGAAAATAAAACTTTTAAAATTTAATGTACCAAAGCGAAACAAGTGTGAAAAATCATGGATCAAAAATGATATTAAACATTTTAAAATAATTAACTTTACGTAGTGAATTTGAAAACTGTCGATCTCTTTATTTTATTTTTTAGGCTTAATTATCAATTTAGTCTCCCAAATTATTATAAAAGATTCAATTTCGTTTCCAAATTTTTAAACGATTCAATTTAATCCCTAAATTTTTAAAAGATTTAATTCGGTCCTCATGTTTTTTAAAAATGTATCGATTTAATCATTTTAAAATATTCAATTTGGTCATTAAGTTTTTTAGAATCTATTATATTTGGTCCTCAAGATTGCAACCCAATTCAACAGAAAGGACTAAATTGATGCATTTAAAAAAAACTCAAGAACTAAATTGAATCTTTTAAAAGTTTGGGGACGAAACTGATAATTAAGCCTCTTTTTTTTTAAAAAAAACAACTAAAGAATCATCATCTCTTCTAACCTCTTCTAGATCTGGAAAGGTAGATAATGTAGCACCACATAGATCGAACGGTGTCAAAACATAATCTCGCTGGAATCACTTAAAAATCTTATACTCCTCACCAAAAAATCAAAACCTTTCATACAATTATGCTATTGAAAACAGAAGCAATGGAGATCGAAGCAAGGATCGTCTTTGATGAAAGACAAAAGCATGACCTTAACTTGCCAATTAACTCATATCTGAACAAGGATGTCACATTGTAGTTCTTTGTGAGGTCTACGAGCAATACCTTCACTTTGGCACATGATTGGACTAAGCAAGTAGAAGATTTTCTATTTGACATCTACAATTGGGCTGAACGAAGATGAGCAACGCGAAGAGGGACAAAACGGTGCGTTCCATTGGAAGATGATTCTAATCAACCCGACAGATTAAACCTCATCTACAATCCGACATTGTCAATTTTTTTCTTTGCCTTTGTCAACATGTTGTTGAGGGCGACTATGAGATGGTTGTTGCGTTAGGTGAGGTGGCAATTCCAATCATGTAGGGAGGATGTTACGCAAACGAAAACAAGGGTAGGGCAACGGTCTTTTTAGGTCAGTGACGAGAGACAAAGCGACAGAAGGAGAACGAATCCTTATTATTGTGATTGAGAATAATTGGTGAAAGAAATTATTATCATTATTAAATTATTAAATTGAATGAAGATGATGATAATAATATGAGAGTGAAAATTGTTGTTGTATATAGTTTTATATCTATCTTTTTTTCATTTACTTAGTAATTTTTAATTTATAAATAAAAAATAGTGGAAATTTTAGCTGTCACGGTACTAATTTAACTATTTTAAAACTAAAAACACTCACAGACTAATGAAAAATTAATAAATAATTAAAACAATATATTTTTAAATCATAAAGAACCGAATAAAATTTTTAAAATATAATATATTAAAGTAAAATAATTATAAAACATAATAAATAAATTATAATGAAATGAAAATTTTAAAACTTAAAATATTAAAGTAAAACAGGTGCACCATATAATGATTCCAAACTGACATTAGACTTTTATTATTATTGATATATTATTTTTCAAATTTTGATAAAGCTACCCTAGGACCTAGGTTTACACTTTCTCTTTTCTTTTCTGTGAGAGTGCAGCGTCTTTTCTTCTTTTCAAAATTCATTCCCTTGCCTTGCATGCGTTTTCACTTTTTCAGCGCTACACCTTTCTATCCGCAATCTAAGAGCTGGGGAGGAAGTCGATTACGTTTTGATGATTATTGCTATGCTTAATTCTTGTTTGGAGGTTTAACTATGAAATAAACGCTTTTCTGAAAAATATTATGTTGAGTGGTTTTTTTGTGCCGTGCCAAAAAATATCTGTCATAGGGAGAGAGGAAGAGACCGGGGGAGTGTGTTTAGGAGTAAGGAGGGTAGTTTATGTGGAAGAGGGAGTGAGTAAGTAAAAGGGGACGTGTAAATAGCAAATGCCAAATGTTCTGTGGGTATGGAGCCCCAAGATTTTGATGGTAGAGATTTGGGAAAATGCCCCTGAAAGAAATTATTGTTTTCAAGAACCCTATTTCATCCAATTTTCATCTTTCTTGTGGATCCTGAATTGCAATTTCAGTTTACATTTGCTCTAATTTTTAAATCAAAAGTTTGGTGGTTGGATTCTGTTTTTTGGGCAGCAATGGCGAAAGCAGGGAAGTCACAAGAAGAAATTGCCAGTGAAGCTATCAAGCATACTTTGAGGGCTCTGCGGAAGCGCCATTTGCTTGAGGAAGCTGCTCATGCTCCCGCTGTTCTAGCTCTTTCTAGACCCATCGTTTCTCAGGTCCTCTCTCTATAATTCGCTATCAACAATATTCATGCTTCTTATGAATTACTAATTTGTATCTGATTTCTATCCCTAATTATGTCTTAGAAATTTGTTTAATCATCGGTTCCAATAGAATAGTTCATGTCTACAATTTTGCCCATCTTCAGGGGGTGGTGATAATGGGTATTAATGCTGTTACTTGGATCATGGTCTGTGTCTAGCAGTTTATCAATTGGAATGCTGTCATTGAGTTTAATGTTGTGTGTATTTATGTCTTTGAAGGGCTCTGAGTGGAAAGAGAAAGAAGAGAATCTTCAAGTGGAACTTCAGCAATGCTACAAAGCTCAATCTCGCCTGTCTGAGCAACTTGTTGTGGAAGTAGCTGAGTCCAGAGCTTCGAAAGCGTTGCTTCAAGAGAAAGAAAATGCATTGGCTGATCTGCAGAAGGAGTTGACTGAATTGAGGTTGCTCAACTTTTCTTATGTGTTTAATGGCCTTTCAATTCCATACTCTTCTTTCTTCTTCTTTTTTTCTTTTTTTTGAGTTTGTGGCAAATGATTGAGTTAAATTATCGTTGCAGGGATGAGTGCTCTCAATTGAAGGTGGACTTGGAAGAAAAGATTAAATCTCTGGAAGTGATTGTCAGCGAGAATTCTGAACTTAAAGCACAACTGGAGCAGATGACTATTAAAGCCAATAAAGCTGAAGCAGAAAATAAGATGTTGATAGACCGCTGGATGTTAGAAAAGATGAAGGATGCTGAACGCCTAAATGAGGTACAATATCTTACTTTTGGAATTAGATATTTAGTATTGGTCTGTGTTATCAACAGTGGATGGTGGAATATGGCAGAATGCCCAAATTCCGTCATATAAACACGTCATTCTGGCCTATGGCACCGCCATCACAAATTGCCTATGGCGGTTGCCAAAAAATCTGCCATGCATTCCACCATGGCAGCCATGGTTCTGCCATTTAACAACATTGGTATTGGCACCCATTCTCTGTATTATTTGAACTAAGTGCTGCTGAATGCCGATCTTCACCTGCTTCTGATGCTTAAATTTCATTTTGCTTGATTCAGCAATGTTAAGCCAATATTGCCATGTACTTCTGAACTAACTTTTTGATAGTTTGGCATCTGAAACTTGTCTGTTAGTGATTTATCTATTTAAAAGTCAGTGCATGATAGAAGTGAATCATTTCAATAGTTACATTAGCAGTGCAAGTTTCTTATGTGTAGAATCCTCACAAAACTGTGATGCCACTTGCTAATTCTTGTTACATATGCTACTTAATTAATAATTTAGTTCCTATCACTTTAGGCCAACGCACTGTATGAAGAGATGGTTGAGAAACTAAGGGCCAGTGGGTTAGAACAACTTGCAAGGCGGCAGGTGGATGGTATAGTTCGCCAAAGTGAAGAAGGTGCTGAGTTCTTTTTAGAGTCAAACATCCCTTCCATATGTAAATACAGGCTTCGTGCACATGAAGGTGGTTGTGCTTCCATGTTGTTTGAATACAATTCCAGTAAATTGATTACTGGGGGACAAGATCGGTTAGTTAAAATGTGGGATGCAAATACAGGATCCTTAAGTTCTACTCTTCAGGGCTGCCTTGGCTCAGTATTGGATCTCACAATCACCCATGATAATCGATCTGTCATTGCTGCAAGCAGCTCAAACAACTTGTATGTATGGGATGTCAACTCAGGTCGTGTCCGCCATACCCTTACTGGCCACACAGATAAAGTTTGTGCTGTAGATGTCAGCAAGATTTCAAGTCGTCATGTTGTCAGTGCTGCCTATGATCGTACAATAAAAGTTTGGGACTTAGTGAAAGGTTACTGCACAAACACAATAATATTTCACAGCAACTGCAATGCTCTTTCCTTCAGCATGGATGGTCAGACCATATTTTCGGGACATGTTGATGGTAACCTTCGGCTATGGGACATTCAAAGTGGAAAGTTACTTAGTGAGGTTGCTGCACATTCACTTGCAGTCACATCACTATCCCTTTCTCGAAATGGAAATGTTGTACTGACTAGTGGAAGGGACAATTTACACAATTTGTTTGATGTGCGATCTCTGGAAGTTTGTGGCACATTAAAAGCCATGGGAAACAGAGTGGCTTCTAATTGGAGTCGCTCCTGTATCAGCCCAGATGACAATCACGTTGCTGCAGGGTCTGCTGATGGATCTGTCTATATTTGGTCAATATCTAAAGGTGATATAGTCAGTACTCTGAAGGAACACACTTCCTCTGTTCTGTGTTGTAGGTGGAGCGGAATTGGAAAACCCCTAGCTTCTGCTGATAAGAATGGGATTGTTTGCGTCTGGACATGATGGGCTTTCATTTCTTTGGATACGCTTAGAGGTTTGACAACACTAAAATAGATAAGGTTTGCATATATGCAAGGGGTGTGGTACTACTCATTTGTACAGTTTTCAGATTGGGTGGTTAAACTCTTTATTACGGTTTTATGTTCATACAAGGTATAATATACCATTCAAATCAGGAACCATGTATTTATTATTTTTTTAACGATGTTTCATCTAAATAAACTAGTCTCAAGTGAAACTTGAGTAGACTAATTTGTGATGAAGGCATGAAGCCTTTCTGTTTTACTAAATACTAATGTTGAATTGGCAAAATTTGATGACATGTCACCGGCAGGCTGTCATTGATGCAAATTATAGTGTCCCATTAACGTGCAACAAGTAACTTGTTCCCATAACCTGCGGTTGAAAGTTGTCGTATTTTTAATGAGTAATGTTAACTACATGGATACATATATGCTCCAGTTTTTGGTATTTGTTTCTTCCAAGAATATCTATTTCTGGAAATTAATTTTCAGAAAGTATCCAAGACTTCTGGCAATTAGTTTCCAGAATGTGTTAAGTTCTGGAATTTATTGAAAATTTATGTATCTTGCCATGGCAAACCTACTCGGGATGCAAAGACCTTGCCAAACCCTCTCATGCCTGGGCTTGTGTTGCTGGTTTGATTGTGATCATGGTCTGCAAAAAAAAAAATCCACCTCTTTCCGTTGCAGCCTCTCCACACAGCCATCCACCACCACCAACCACCTCTGCACTTATTCTGCCCTCCTCCACAGAACCTCTTCCCTTCGCTCCAGTGCCTGCATTCATTACCGCCATCTTCGTTCAACGCTTACTGTGTACCCAAAAAAAATGGCGAGCTTTCAGGTTTATATTGGGTGTATTAAACAAACAAAAACAAAGAGTTTTCCAATTCTCCAATGTCGAAAAATATATTGGGTTCACATACCATATAAAAACTTTTGGGTTCACACGTCTCAGATACAACTATCAAGCCCGATATTTCTCAGTTATGGGCAAAACATATTTTGGACTTAACCTAGGTCCAGCTTGAATATGTAGTCCAAAATATTATTTAACTCAATTCTGTCACGCAATCTTGTTTTCAAAATCTCTTAATAATAAGATTTAAAGGTACAACTCGCTACTTTGTAAAACATTTATTAAAAAAAATATTTATATCCTTTCACTAGATTCAACTTAATATTTGATCCCGAGGTTTAAAAAAATCAGAGAAAATATGCATTTCAATAGTAGTAACTTAATTTTTCTAGACATAACAGAGCGGGGAGACTGGAGAGAGTAGGAGGCCACATTTTTTCATCTTGCCACACCTATCCCTCCGTATTCAGATAAAAAAAAATCTCAAAATATCACCTTTAATTTTTAACGTGATATAAATTATTTTTTATCACCAAACTCCTAATAATATCACTTTAATTTTTAAATTTGATATTAATTATTTTTAATCTATTAAATAAGACTAGTTTTGTAGTAAACTTACTAATCTATTTATTAATTTTCTAAGTTTATATAAAACAACCTTAGTTATTTTTTTATTACCAGTTACATTGAAAATATAAAAATCACGATAGGCATATTAATAATATTTTCTAGTAAAATACTTTTATATTTAATTTCTTAACCAACACCACGCTTGTTAGCATTTTCCACTTATTATTATATTTTGATTATACTAAATCAAACGTGACCCATGTCATGATGTAAGAAGCACTGAGAACGAAATCGACTACATTTGCCGTATTATTTTATTTTATTTTACTATAGTAAATCAATGGTGACCTTTTACCAAAAAAAAAGAAGAAAAAGAAATCAATGGTGACCCATGCCATGACGTAAGCAGCAGTAGTGAGATTTTTATTTTTTTTAAATGCATAGTGAGAATGAAAGTGACTATATGCATACTATCTATGATAGAATGGAAAGAAAACAAGAAAAAAAATGAAATTTAAATTAAATAAAAATGAATAAAAATTATAAGATATTTTATTTTCAATCAAATAAAACAAAATATATTATTATTTGTAATTTATTTTCTTTCATTCTAACAATATTTGCGAAATGTCAAACTACCATAAAAAAGAGATCTTTTATAATAATTTATTTAACATTTCTATAATGTTATATTTTATTATACAATAACTTTTTTTAAAAAAATGTTTCAGTTTTAGAGGAAAGACGTCGGACACAGTATACAAGATGTTAAAAACTGTTTTCTGTTTGTTAAAAGACAAGAAAATAAAAAATTAAAACATCTTTAAGTTATATTAATTTTTTATTACTCATTTTATGTACATCTTCTTTTCGTATTTCTAATATCTACAAAACAGTGTTTGAAAAATATTTTATAAAATCATTTTTTTAATTTATCTCTTTTTTACCACTTTTCAAATTAGAAGAAAACAAATTTTGACTAAAAAAACTCACTAAAATTATATTTTATAGAAACTAAATAAAAATCACTTTCTTTTCATTCTTTTTGTTTTTAGTTTTAATAAATCTAATGTTTACAAGTTTTAGTAATAATTCTGATTCATCCAAGTGGGACAATATATGACTTAATTTTTACTTTCCTAAACAAGTAGAAGTGATATTAGTCAGAGTCACCATTCAAAAAAAAAAAGTTGACGAGTCATATGACGTTTTTAATATAATCCGTTTACAAACCTTTTGTGACACAATAATATTTCCTCAATGATCAAGTTTGTGGAACCCTAGGTTAATGCTTGCTTCATATTGACCACATTTCCACAATGATGGACTTCCAAACAGTCAATGGTATTACAATGTTCTTTCGACAGTGCCTCTCAATTTAAATTCATGCACTTAACTTTGTCTAGGATAACGGCCTGTGCGTGGTAATGGCACATACTAAAGCAAATGTCGAGTTGTTTGCTCAAAGGGTTCCTCAAGAACATCACTAAAGCAAATGTGACCCTCTTTGGCTATTTCATAGGATTAATGTCTGTCAGTCTGTGCCATTGTGGACTAACATGCAGGCCAATACCTATTGTTTTGACTCTGAAATTAAGGACCCTAATCATCATTCACACTATTCTGTTCTTCTTTTTAGATATTAGGATTTTTCTATTCTATGTAAGTTTGCACAGGTTAAGCATCTTTAAATGTCAACTTTTAACCAAATTTGAATAGTTAATTAATTATGTTTTATTTGAAAAAGTAATTATTTTTCTTTCCTATTTATTCTACTGAGTACTGACACATTTCTTTGTATTCTCTCTCTACAAATATTCATGACAAAACAAAAATCAGTTGTTTGCATTTAATCGGATAGATATTAAACTAAAAAATACTTACGTAAAAGAAAAAAAAAGTAACGGAATTGACGAAAATTAAGCAAGGCTTCATATGCAATTTTCCAAGCTAAGACTCAACAATTTGCCATTCAGGTACAAGAAGTTGTTCACACTATCCAAACCTGCTTTTACACAGAACAAAAGCAGAATATTCTCTCCCTGTAGAAACTGCTCTATCAAGTATGTAACACGAAACACACCGTCCTTCCTATACATCATTATTCATTACAATATTCATAGTAATTTAAAACTTCTAATCCCGGGATTGTTTATATTCACTCTTGTTTCTTCATCTCGCTTCCTCTTTGGCAGAGACAATGAAGACATGACTTTGGCTGAGGCCACCTTCCTCGCTAGTAGTTTCCACTTAGCATCATCTTTCCGTTTCTCTTGCTGCATTCTCAATTGAAATTGCCTGTCACATTCACCCAAAAAAGCAATGTTAACTATTAACCATGAGTGAGACGCTGAGCAATTTTCAAAATAGATAAGACAACACAATCATAATAAGATTAGAAGAAAACAAGGACAGCGACATGGGCTTTGGGGTGCACCACCAACTGAAAATGGACGTTATATTAGACAACTTCAACTTGGGAATTCAAGATATGAGAAATGCAATTTGGTTCGAAAAGTTTCATACATGAATAAAAAATTGATTTTTGAGATAAGCATGAGTATATTATTATTTGTTAATGTTTTGATTAGATGAGTAAGTAATGTTCATTGGCGCACAATATCTTATGAGTTACAAGAGTTGGATGATTAAAAAAGAAAGAAAAAAGTTATAGGTTTATTCTATGTTAACAAAATTAATACTTTTAACAACTAACATTTATCTTTAAAAAAAAATGTTCGTTGGTTTGTAAATCTACCAATCACTTAGAGGGATGATTGATAAAAAAAAAAAAAACCAATGCCCAATTTATGTCACTCGCTTAGTACGCTTTTTTCTTTTTTTCATAATAAAGAAAGTAGATATACATCAGTAACCACGGATATTTTATTTCGTAGGGGTCCCATGATCTCATCACTGATAAATATTTGGCATGTTTTGACTCATGATCCTCAAAGGGAAGGTAGATCTAATAACTATCACCACGTTGGTCTTATGGAATTTATGGATCGCACAAGTGAATTTGGTTTATGAAATGTAACAAAACCGTGACTAGGACTTGACTAGGCACTAGCTGGTGGTGGTGAAGAATGGCAGAGTGATAAATGATGAGTTGGTGACAACTACGATGGACCAATTGAATAAAGATACGAGCCGGCCAACTACATATAGCCCTGAAAAATATCAAGAACAGGCTAGAGAACACGAAACTAATCCGTTGATGAACATGAATCAATTTATGATGGGACCCCAAGTCTAATAATTTCTTTTTTTGATTCATTCCCCAGATCTAATAATAGAGTAACCAGACAAGGGAATCAGATATAATATCACAACCAGATTAAGTTATGTCTTGAATGAAAACGATTTATGCTCCCCTCTGCTAAAAAATCTGATTCCTTTGGAAACTAAACAGTAATTTCCAAACTAATCATGGACTAATTACTTAATCATCACAGAAATTAAAAAGGTACATCAAAGCTAATTCTCCTCATGCTCCTGCTATTAAACAAATAAAACTAGTCCTATAAAACTACTTTTGTGTGCATGGAATGGAACTAGTTTGTTTAATTTAAACCAAAATGAAAGGTGGGGGGAGTTTCTGCTGTGTGAATCAAACACATGCGCACAGCTCAGAGCATGAATTAATATTACAGAAAAAAAAAATAAAAAAAGCAATTCTCAACCTCAGGTTCCAATCTCTCATTCATTAATAATTAATAAAACAAATAAAATAAATCCGATTAACTACGTTTGTTTGCAAGAAACTAGTTTTGTTCATTCAAAGACGGGGAAAAGGGTAAGAAAAAGTAAAATAAGAAAAGTCGGGACCAAATACTTTTCCTTAATATAGTCTAGTCGCCAAATATCTTTGACAAATCGCATGATTCTAAAGTCATAAAAACCATAATTATATATAATATAATATTCCTCGTGGCTT